>NW_026897713.1:0-112419 GCF_033153095.1 Gastrolobium bilobum | reverse complement strand
GAACCGTCGAGTACCAGGTCATGTTGATCTTACCACGTAACGTAAGATCATGTGCACCTCTCAACCGACCGGCAGGTCTAGGGATGTGTTGATGCATGCCAAATTGCCGCATGCAACGGTCAGGCTGGTGCATCTCGACAATGTGGAAGGCGAGTACAGGTGTAACAGCCCTCCACAAGTTCTGCATGTGAGGATTTGCCTCGAGAAACTCATAGCCAACCTCCTTATATGGCTCCCAGACAACCTATAAGAAGCAAATATTTGTAAGCCACAGAACACGATATAATAGGATGGAAATAAAAACCAACAAAATTAATCATTCGTACCGTGTTTCTTCCTATTTGATCAAGCTCAATCCGATAATCCTTCAGGTGAAATTGGTGTCGCCGCGATACGACATTGTTAAACCTATAAAACATAATACAACAAACCACACAAATGAATGATAGGCAAATGGTACAAAAAAATTTAAAATGATGGTGAAAACAATTGTTATAGTGTACCGTCGTCCATAGTGATCGGTTGGGTCACTTGGTAAGGGAATAGGCGGTGCTATGGTAGGAAATCTGCTCCACGCCCATATCTGCAACAACAACGTACATCCCCCAATATCACTGGCCCCTGAAGATGTTGCCTGACATAGTTCACGAAAAAGTACTGCGAGTACCGCAGATCCCCAACTATACATACTGGTATCCTCAAAGTCCCCATCTAATAATTGAATGTACCGACAAGCGACTACTGAACTTGACTTGTCACACAGCAAAAAACCTCCAAAGAGACGCATAAGATACGCACGAGTGTACCTAATTTGTCCCTCGTGTGTAGCTGAATGCGCAGCCCATTGACCCCAATGTTGAGTCAACCAACCCATCTTAAGGTTCCCATGTTGTAAATCAGCTGCAAGTGGAGATATTCCCATGTACTGCGTGATTACGTCCGCCCAGTTCCCATGGGTGTAGCCAGAAACCACCCGACCCTCAGTGCGTAAACCTAAAATGGCCTCAACATCCTGTAAAGTGACAGTCATCTCTCCAACAGGCATGTGAAATGTGTGAGTCTCTGGCCGCCACCTCTCGACCAGTGCAGTAATCAGCCTATGGTCAATCTGCCAACAATCATTTAAGTAAAAAAATATAAAGGTTGTTATTATTGGTAACTTGTAATAAACAAAATAAAATTCATAACTGAAACATACCGGTAATCTTCTCATGCGAGCCGCATGCCAGAAACCTGCACGCATCAAATGCTGCTGCAGGTCTTGGGGGATGTCATCTGGGTTATGCACATCCCTAATTCCCCTACCCTATGAGGCTCGTCTAACTCTCAGAGACTTTAAATGTCCCTCATTCCACACCACCTGCGATCTGTGACATTGCTGCACATCTTCATCCAGTACACCCCACTCTTTCGGACCGGGGTCAATGCGAGGTTGATGACTAGCCATTTAACTAACAACAATTTGCAAAATTAATCAATAAATATACGGACTACATAATTAAGCTACTATTACAATTACTATTTAATAAAATATGACTGCAAATATAATTACAACAACATATCGAAAATAATTACAATGTATTTACTACTGTATATTGTCGAAGTTATTAATTTTGGCAAATATACAGTAATTAAATGACTGGAACATTGTAATGTTAATAAATAATTTTGTATAAAAGATTTAATTGCATGTATTTAACTAATTCAATAAATTGTAATGACTATTTAATTACTTTTTTAGTTGTTACTAATTTGAGCTAATATGTTTTTTTTTGAAGGTTTTATTCATTAACATGTAAACTGCAATTATATATTTATTCAAACAATTATTACGATTCCCATAAATAAAAATTGTAATAATTATAAATATATTAAATCAAAATTACTATTTCAGGTTGATGCTTATAATTTTCAATGTTAAAAACTTAGTTTCCTAACATGGATTATAAAGCATTGTAAATTTAAATATGATTACTATTAATTAAAACACTAATTAAAATTACTACATAATTATTACATTAATTACTGTTTTCCAAAAGCCAAATTACATTGATTACTAATTATGTTAGGAATAATTTTTTGATGCCTAAGGTTTCCAAAAATATTTTTCCTCATTAATGCAAAATATTTGAAAAGGGGAATTAATAACATTACAACAATACTACTAATTACATAATTTGCTTAATATTAGTAATTAATTTATTAATTAGGCAAAACAAATGAGCCACTTTTTACTAATTAAAACAAATTTATTAATTACTAAAACACCATTTCATTTTATTTTATGGATATAATGTTAGGGCTACATCAGTTTCCTTTCATGCCACCTTATTTTTGTCTTAATTATCAAAACAATTTCAAAACACATATATCTCTCCAAATGAATACACCACATGCAACATTCATTAATTAAAAAACACATGCAAAAAAATTAATATGAGAACGTGCAGATACACAAATGGAATAATGCAGATACACAAAAAAAAACCACCAAACCTGTGGTCCCTTAAAAAAAACAAACTACATCCACCTATAAATAATGCAGATACACAACACCTTAACCCCTAAAAAATAATACTACACAGATATAAAAGAATCAAGTACCTGTGGTCCAGAGAGTACTAAACGGGGAAGGGGAAAAAATGAGAACGTGCACACTTTGCTTCAGCTCAGGTGCCAACGGACGGGAGAAGAAAATTTGGCCAACGAAAATTTGTTTCCCACAATTGCTCCACAACCGAGCTATGAAAATGGAGGAACCGGGTAAGAGAGGAGAGAAGAAGACGGTTTGAAGGTGCGCAGGGATAAGGTGCAAATGAGTGAGACACGTCAAGGCACGTGGCGGATGACAGTGTGTCTCGCCAACTCATATGGCGGGACTCAAATGAGTCAGACCTATTGACGGGAGAGATGCAGACATCCTATGTGGCTAGTGTGTCTCGCCAACTCATATGGCGGGACTCAAATGAGTCAGACCAAGTGGCGGGAGAGATGCAGACATCCTACGTGGCTCCTGATCACGTCGTTGTATGTGGCGAGTCCAGTCCCGCCAGTCAAACCTACGTGTTTGACTGCTTTACTCTCGTCATTCTTTACAGATGTGTCTCAGCGCGGAGATTCTTTTGAAAATTTACGCTAGTACGGAATTTTTGCCCACCTATTTCAGCCTAGAGCTCCGGCACGTGTTTTTTTGGGGTATCGAGCTGGTACGAAAGCTTACAAGTATTATGACATTCAATATGGACAAATTTTCACTCTAGAGAATAGAGATGTTGTACTACATGAAGAAGTTTTTCCCTTCCACTCTACAATGATTTCAGCACCTCCACTAGAAATTTTTCATGATTTAGTGTTGTCACGTCACTCGTTAACAATCATGATTGCTTGGACAATAGAGAGCTCTCACACTTTAGGACATGTTTGGTGTGACGTATAAGACCAGTGACGGACCTAGAATACAAATTTTATGTCCGCACATTTAGTGACGCGGCTTCCCCCGAAAACTTTTTTAAAGAAAATTTCAAAAATGCATTAAAAAATAAAAAATAAAAAATAGAGTAAATATCATTTTTGCTCCTCACCAAATTTCACGATGCCCGCTTTAGTCCCTAACAAATAAAAAGACCCATCGTGGTCCCTAAGAAATTCAAAATGAACCCATTTTAGTCCTTTTAGGGACTAATATGGATCTTTTTTGAATTTGTGAGGGACCACGATTTCAACTAAATGGATCCATTTTAAATTTTTTAGGGACCATGATGGGCCTTTTTATTTGCTAGGGACTAAAACGGGTATCGTGAAATTTGCTGAGGACCAAAAAGGGTATTTACTCTCAAAAATATAAATAAATAAAAACTTCAACTTAACATAAAAAATTATTCTTGTTAGAAATAATGTTAATTTATTATTAGAATAGTCTAGAATAATCTAGATTGTGGGCTTGGCCCATTAGGTCTTTTAGTCTCTATAAATAGAGAGCCTCCTTGTACAGACTCATATACTTGAATATACAATATATTTCAGATTCAATTTGGTATCAGAGCTCTCGATCTGAGGGCTCTGCTTCCGCATATATATCTTTCTCTTTCTTTTTACTGCCGTGCATCATACCGGCAACCATCCTTTCACACCTAACCCTTATTTAGTCACAAATTTCTTGTCCTCAACCTCGTATCATCAGGAAAAAGATCGTCAGCCTCCGTTCATCGCCGGAAACCGCCACAAAACCACCGTCCGCCACTGTTCACCGCCGTCAGACTGCTTTTCCGACGACTTTAACGCTTTCTTTTTTTTAATCAAACTGATTTGTTGTATAGCATTATAAAATATTCAATAAAATATATATCTTCCCACATATGTATCAAATCTGTCCATGCTACAACCTTGTCCTTTACATTAATCTTGGCATCATGAGAGATCAGTATTTCAACAATCTTCAACCAATCTTTGCTGGCAGCATAGTGTAAAGCAGTGCGACCCCATTGTTTTTCAGATTAACATCAGCTCCTACCAAAAATGAAGAACAAGAACATTCAAGATACTTGATGAATCTTTCTGCATTGTAATACTTAAAAAAAAAAAAAAAAAAATCAAAAATTCATGTCCGCAAGTCGGTGACCAAATAGGTCCGCTCCTGTATAAGGTATGATAGTATAAGTTTATACTATATGTTATGACATTTTCAGTTGTTTGGTGTGACCATCGTATAGTATAAGTTTATACAGCATAATCTCTTAATACATCAAAATGATGTATAACTTAATCTGGCCTAAGGGTGATGGATAAGGCCTGATAAGAGATTGATGTATTAACATCGTTGACCAATGTAATTCTCAAAAATTAATATATTATTTTAATATTAATCTATTAAAATAAAAATTAATTTTTCAATATATTAATTTTTAAAATATCGAATATTTTTATTTTTATAAAAACTAATTTATATTTTGGACACACTGATCAATAAATTTTTAAAAAATTAATATCATATGACATTTTTTAAAGAATTATATAATTCTTTATTAAAGGATATTTTTATCATATATAGTATTATACAGTGCATTATCAAATACTAGATGATATTTTCATATACAATATATTATTTTATACAATACCGTGTCAAACGCTGGATAATATTAAAATTCAATCAGGTCTTATACAATCAGGCCTTATACTATCAGGTCTTATACTATCAGGCTTTATCCTATACTATGCACCAACCATGCCCTTAGAATCCTCCTCCTCCTCTCCTCATCGCCAAACCTCAGAGGAGATTAATCAACTCATTCCACACGTACCTCGCATATTTACTAGGATTTCCAATGGCCCTTATCTACAACAATATCATTGCAACCTTGACGTCGAGGGCAAAATTAGAATTTTATAAGGGAGAAGTGTGTATCATTTTAAGGGATATAAAATTGTGTAATTTTAAACGAGAGAAAGAGATAGATTATAGAGAAGAAAGAGTGGACAAAAAAAATAAAGATGTAAGTCTCACCTCTTTGTGAGAGTAAAATGACATAGGTTATGTCTTTTAAAAGGACAAACATTTTTTCCATTTTATAAAGGAGTAAACATTTGGTTCTCAATTTCTAATTATCAAAATAACAAAATTCAACTCCTAGAATAAGGGTCTAAAACATCCCTTTATAAACTAATTACAAATAAATCCAAAATTTAAAATCCTAAAAATAAGAAAACTTTCTAAAATAAATATAACAGTAATTAAATTCTAAAAATAAATAAAGGAAAAAATGTTTCTGCAGTTAATGCTAATAAGTTATCTGCATTTATTCCCAAAACGATGTCATTTTGGTATTGAAATCTTAAAAAATTATAAATATAAAGACTATTATAACCCTGAAATAAATTAAAATTACAAAAACACCATGATTTCCGCTTCAAAACGACGTCGTATTAGCTTACTGCAGAGATAACTTATATGTAGTAACTGCAGAAAAAACGAACTCATAAATAAATAATTACAATTAAATCATTCAAAATATGTCCCAAATCTTAGATCTCAAATAATGTCAAATGTGTTTCTTTTCTTTTCTTGTCAAATAAATCACCATCGTATCTGCTGCTTTATTTGGACTTAGATTTGAACGCAACTTTTCTGCTGCTTCATTTGGACTTAGATTTGAACGTAATTTGTTATATTTCAAATTACTGCTACTTTCAACAATTGAATCATACTTATTGGGCCATAACTCTGATTGACTTTGAACTTCTAGAATCAATGGTGGAGCCATGTGCAACGAGTCAATAAGTGCACTAAACCTTCTCTCATGCGAAAGAACCACAATCACAAATTCACTACTCACTTTCTTCTGTGATCTCTTATGATAGCTTTTCTTCATCGTGACTTTTCTCTCAATGTTTCCTTTCATTTTGAGCCTCAATTTTATCACCAGGCTGTTAAATTTCCAGAATGGCAATGGCATGAAGTCATGCATGCTGAACTTAGTGTCGTAGAAGCCAACAAGACATGGTTTGTTGTGCATCTTTGTTCAAATGCCAATATAGTGGTGGGTTGTCACTCGATATACAAGATCAAATGTCTTCCCAATGGCAGTCTTGATAAGATAAGTACAAAGCACAGTTAGTTTCCAAGGGCTATACCCATCAAGAAGGTGTAGAGACATTCTCAACTGTGGCAAAACTTGGTACTGTCAAGTGCCTAGTAGCACTTGCTGCCCACCAAAGTTGGCAACTTTTTCAACTTGATATTAATAATGCCTTCCTCAATAGTAACTTAATTTGAGGAAGTGTACATGGATTTGTCATTAGCTTATCATCCTCAGGGAGAGCATCTTCCTTCTCAACCCAAGTAGGTATGCAAATTGCACAAAGCCATGTATGGTATCAAACAAGCCTCTAGGCAATGGCACTCGAAATTTTCATGCTCCCTAATACAACATGGTTTTCATCATATCCAAGTTAGATTACTCATTGTTTACCAAGGGAGCTGGGTTTTCTTTTGTGGCTTTGCTTGTCTATGGTAATGATATAATCATCACTGGACCCTCTCTTCAGCCATTCTCTTGTGGACATGTTCACTAAGCCTTTAGTTTTTCCTTCTATACACTAGTTGCTATCCAAGATGGGAGTGAAAGATATTCACTCTCCCATCTTGAGGGGGAGCTTAATAGAGTTAGTTTTTTTTTTCTAATTCTAGTTAATTTACTATAAACATAGTTAGTTTAATGGTTATTAGATTATGTTGTAGTTAATTTTGTTTTTGGTATGTTGAGTTCATTTCCTAACTCGGGATTTTTTAGTCTGAATTGAAATGAAAACTTTTGCTTCCTCTATCCTACTTTACTCTTTTCTCTCATGCAAGAAAAAGTGATCTTGAACAAAATATAAAACGAATGTCAATTGTCACAGTCACAGCAATGAATCATTGGAATCTGATTCACATACATTTTGCAAGTACCGACGGAATATACATCCTCTTGATTCGGTGAAGACAGTTTACATTGGAAGACAAAGCAAATCTACGCTCATCTTCGAAAATGAATATTTACAACTGAAGCCTGCAAGAAGTCTGTTGGACAGAAAGAGCAATAATTTTTAATATAAATTTTCATTCGTAGTTTCATTAATTTTTAATATAAATTCTAAAATGCATTACAATTTTAAGTGTTTCTGTATCAATTAAGACAAAATTATTTCATAAAGGAATTTAAAGGTTTACTGTAACCCATGTCAATATAATACATTTAAGCGAGTTAAATATTTTTTTATATGTTAGGGCGAAGTTTACATCCTAATAACAATTAAATGTCTTCAGATAAATATTTAATTATCACTGCATTAAATGTTTACTTCAATAAATATAATTAGACCACAGTTTTAAGTGACAAGTATGTTGATTGATGAGATAAGAATAATAAAATATTTCAGAGTAATTTGGCAGTATTGGTTCAAAAATGTTTGAGATAAATTATTCATATAATTCACCAAAAAAAAAAATTATTCATATAAATTTAGATTATTTTGTAACTAGTTTCAACTTAAATTTAATTTGGCTAATATTTGTTTTAAGACATTACTTATTTAATATAATTTTGAATTTATTTACATTCAAAAAACTTGGCTAAGTTTAATGATCATTGGATGAATAAATGGTTCTTATACAAGTATATTTTATTTAATAATATTCCTTAAATCTAGCTAGCTAAAGAAAGAGAACTCAAATATAAAATATACTATGTAATCAAAAGAAAATAAGGAATTTAAATAATTACAGATTTACAGGGATCAAAGACATTGACAAAAAATCGTAACAAATACTATTTGTTTTTTTAATAAAAAAAATACAATAACATCTTAAATATTTTTTTTTTAAACTTTTTTTTGGCTAAATTAAAGAGTTTAGAATCTTTACTACTTTCTAACTCTTACACTCGTGGATCATGGCTGTCATTTCAAGGATCACGATCGAATTTACAAAATATTTGAAGATGAATATCAATAACAAACTATATCCAGTATGTAGACTAATTAACATGAGTTTTATTTTTTGATACAGATCATCTATGTTATTTGTTGGAATTGGTCATATTTGATGTTTTTTGATATTAGTGACTTAAGAAAAAAAAACTATAATTCGGGAACTTTGCTGAAGTATTTCTTATTCTTTATAAGTATGATGTTCTCTTTCCAGTTTGTTATAGATAATAGCCCCTCACAATAAAATAAAATAAAATAAAATAAAAGTTAAATGACAACAACAAATTATTAGAATTTTCATATATTGGGTTTAAAAAAGTTTCATCTTTTTTGCAGTCAATGTAGATAACTTATCTACATTGAGCCCAAAATGACATCTTTTTGAGGCAGAAGTTAAGGTATTTTTGTAATTTTAATTTATTTCAGGATTATAATAGTCTTTTTTATTATAATTTTTTAATTTTTAACTTGAAACGACATCATTTTTGGAGCGAAAAAAACTAATTTGTTCTCATCAAACCTTCCTTTTTTTCACTTTCATACACAAATGGTTTGTTTTTCTTTAAAATATTTGAGTAATAACTTACATAGATTATATACATACAACATTGTATATTATCTTGGTTATGTAATATGCATGGAATTTTGATTTAATTTATAGTTAGAGATGTCATTTAATGAACCTGAAACACCAGTATCACAAATACTATATATTTGATTGATCTTTTGTTGGACAAGGATGCTTAATTTATTATTTCTCATATTAAAATATTTGAAATTCGTATCATTTTTTACATGTATTTAAGTATATTTATAGTTTTTTTAATATAAATTATAGATTTATATATATTTAACGGGTCGGCAAAAAAATTAAAATAATGTTTTTTAATTAAATAATTATGCATTTATTGCAGTTTTGGGAAAAATTACGGATCTATTGCACACTGTGACGCCTCTTTTGGGCGTCACATGTGACGCCCCATTGAGGCGTCTCACCCTAAGGGGAAGACGCCCAAATGGAGCGTCTCTCATGAGGTGTTGACACGTGTCACTTTTTTTTCCAAAAAAAAAAATTAATTTAATCATAAAACTTCTAAAGGCTATGACTTTTGACTCGAGTATCCAAACCAGGTAATTTTTTTTTTTGATTCCACATAACTTTTCGAGATCTACGCAATGACATCTCATTTGACATATTTTATTTCTCACAAACACAATTTTAATTTGCAAGAATGGTATTATAGTGGTTAAACCCAGAAGCTTGTGAGTTCTGGATTTGTGATTTAATATAAAAAATAAATAAAATTTTGATTTGTGATTTAATTTTTTTTATTATAACAAAAATTTGGTTTGTGATTTAAATTCAAAATAAAAATAAAAATTATTATTAATAAGGAAAACAAAATAAAGATTTGATTTGTGATTTAAACGAAAAAAATCAATTTGAAAAATATGTAGAAATAAAGGAAATAATTAAATAAATATTCTAAATTTCTAAGAAAGAAGGATATTATTTTTAAAATTAATGATTAATGTTATAAGCTTATGGGTTATTATTCGTGGTCTGAAATTAATGATGGTTTATGAATGTTTTTCAAAAATAAAATTATCTAAATTAGGCGTGATTGCCTCTTGATTGAAACCCAATTTAGACGTGATTTGTGATGTGTTAGGTTTTGACACGTGTTGACACGTGTCATATTTGTAAACTCAGAAGCCTCTGAGTTATGCTTTTATGATTTAATACAAAAAATAAATCAAGATTTGATGTGTGATTTAAATTAAAAAAATAAATTCTTTTATTTTTATTATAAAAAAATTTGGTTAGTGATTTAAATTAAAAGTAACAATTATTATTAATAAGGAAAACAAAATAAAGATTTGATTTGTGATTTAAACTCAAAAATCAATTTGAAAAATCTGTATTAATAAAGGAAATAATTAAATAAATATTCTAAATATCTAAAGAAAAAGGATTACCTGATTTAAATTTAAATTATGTTGGTGAGAAATAAAATATATCAAATGAGATGTCATTGCGTAGATCTCGAAAATTTATGTGGAATCAAAAAAAGAATTACCTGATTTGCATACTCGAGTCAAAAGTTATGACCTTTAAAAGTTTTATTATTAAATTAATTATTTTTTTTGAAAAAAAAAGTGACACGTGTCAACACCTCATGAGAGACGCTCCATTTGGGCGTCTTCCCCTTAGGGTGAGACGCCTCAATGTGACGCCAAAAGAGGCGTCACAGTGTGTAATAGATCCGTAATTTTTTCTAAAATTGCAATAAATGCGTAATTATTTAATTAAAAAACATTATTTTAATTTTTTTGCCTTATTGGGTCATGCGATTGAACAGGTGACCCACTAGTTGAAGCAGTGACCCAGTACCTCGACCGGGTCAATAACCGGATAGTGTTTAATAACTTTGATTATAGGATATTATGATATTTTTCTTTTTTAAGCCTAATTCAATCCTATATAATTATTCGGTTATTCCCATCATAGATGACACGACACCACGTTCTCACCAGATTTGGCTTATATATCTATATATATAGGAGAGATATTCTTAATACCAAAATTTTCTACTACCAACTTACTATCTATTTAATCACCATTGAATCAAAATTTTCTCTTTTTTCAAAATTTTTTAGCATTCTCTCTCTTTGATTCAATGGTGATTAGATAGGTAGTAAGTTAGTAGTAGAAAATTTTGGTAGTAAGTTAGTAGTAGAAAATTTTGGTAGTAAGAATATCTTTACTTTTATATATATATGTATATATATATATATATATATATATATATGGAAAATCACTTCTCATGTCACTACAGAATTGATTTCCTCCTGCCACACTCGCCAGCATTTTTCCTTTATTTTTATTTTATTTTTAAAAATTGGTGGGGTCCACCATATTTTTGTGTCAGCTGCAAACTCTCAAATTTTGTAGTCGTGGTCTCGTGGGAGAGTTGCAAAACACACACACAGATATATAATATATATAGGTAAAATTATTTCTGCAGTCGCTTTATGTACATCAACGATAAGTGTATGGTTATGATTTTTCACATTTAATGCTTTCATCTTTTGTATGGTTATGATTCTCCGCATTTAATATTTCACGTATATATATATATATGGCAAATATTTGATTGCTGCACGTACAGCAGCTTGTAGAAATGTAAACTATATATATATATATATATATATATATATATATATTGTAACAACCAAGTAGTGTTATTATCAATATTATTACTAATCAATTTCATCATTAGATCGATTATGTTGATCAACGGTTATATTTATTTCCATCTTTATATGGTTATGATTCTTCATGTTTAATATTTTATATTTATTTCTACCATACTGATACCTTTGTATTATTATGATTTCTCTTTCCCTATAAATATAGAGGAATCGTAACCATACTGAGATGAAAACAGAAAAAAGGAGGAGCGTGGCAATGGAGAGTGAGCTCCCCCATGATTTGATTCAAGAAATTCTGTTGAGGTTACCTGTGAAGTCTCTTGTTCGATTCAAGTGCGTGCGCAGATCATGGCATTCTCACATCTCTGATCCTCATTTTGCAAAATCCCATTACGAGCTCTCTGCCGCACCCTCTCACAGGCTTCTCCATATAACACTTTCTGGTACTAAAGCTCGATCCATCGATTTTGATTCATCGTTTCATGATGCCAAGGTAAGCTTCATCCCCCCACTTCTAAAGGGTCGTAAAGGTAAACTTGTGCCTACTCTTCGGATTTGGGGTTCGTGCCGAGGGTTTGTCCTTATAGAAAGATATCCAAATCTTTATATTTGGAACCCATTAACAGGTTTCCGCAGACACCTGTCGCACTGTGACATAGGGAAACAACATCACTATCCGGCGATAGTGCTCTTAATTGGTTTTGGGTATGATCCATCCACCGATGATTATTTGATAGTTGTGTTGTGGGGTAAGTTCCACACCATCTATGATCATGATGATATGCAAACCAGTTTGATGCTTTTCTCCTTCAGAACCAATTCATGGAAAGAAATTCAGGGCTTACATGTTCCCTCTTATTATGTTAAAAAGCAACCATTCGTCTTTAATGATGCTATTCATTGGTTGGCTTTATCTGAAAATAAATCAGATGCAGTAATTCTTGCCTTTGATTTTGTAAAAAAGAATTTCTACGAGATATCTCTACCAGATGGTGATTTCACCGATAGCTTGTATTTTTATAATTTGGTAAAGATGGGAGAATGTCTCGGTTTATGTAATCTCAGCGATAGTAAAACTGTGTGGGTGATGAAAGAATATAAAGTGAAATCATCTTGGACTATGTTCGAGATTCCTGATTACCTTTCCGATGTAAGAATCGCCATAGCTGGTGAACTTGTTGTACTATACCATGCTAGTGTTGCTGAATTGATGAAATTTAATGACAAAGGAGAACTGCTAGAACAATGCAAATATTATTGTAATGACATGTGTGGATACAGAATAGCAACGTATACGGAGAGTCTACTTTCACTCCCTAGGAACTCTGATGGAAGCACGGAAACACCTCAACGGAAGCCGTTCAAAAGAAATAGGAATATGCATAAATGGCTGTAATTTCATCCATTTCTTTACGGTTATTTACCTACTTCGTAGCTTAATTATGGAAACATGGTTTGTTTTACTTGTTCTTATTATTGATTTTATTTTCACGGGCTTGCTGGTCAAGTTATTGTAACATCATGTTTTCTTCAACATAACAGTTGATCTACTGTAGCATCATATGTTTATTTTATAGTTTAGTTTTGCCGTCCAATTTTTATAAGTTGACCAGCATCATAGCATGCGGAAAGAAATATGTGGTCTGAGAAAAGAAACAAGCTTTGAAAATTTAAGATGGCAAAATTGCTTTTCTTTGTAAGTAGACATATTTTACATTGTCACGTTATATATCAGTATGCCACTTCTGTTTAAGCTAGAACTTTTTTTGAAGCTAGAAACAACAATTTGTAAACAAACAACTGCACCCCAGTGACAATCGGTTTTGTTAATGAAAAACAAAGAAAACAAATTTCGAGTCCATCAAATGATTGTTCTCAAAACCTCTTTAGTAGTAGGAGTTGATGCCCCGGTGGATTATGATGTAATATATTCGCCTAGCTAGAATAGCATATATCATCTGCTGTTATGCAGTAACTAAATTTTAAATTGTAGATATTCTGGTTGAATCATGAACGTATTCAACTTCAAGATCAAATGTCAATTTTGGATGTTACAATATGCATACTAAATCACTAGATATTTCTTTTGTTCAGGCTCTTGTTCCGCTATAGGCATCCTAAGTAAATTTCAATGGAAGCTGTTTATGAAAAATAACTAAAAAATGTTATATAAGACTCCTTAGTTCTTACAATGTAATGGATATAATCAACTCTTATCTTCGTCCGAAAAAATCCCGACTATGGGCCAAAATATTTTTCGAAAGATGATCCGTTGCAAATAAGTGCTTTAATAATTTTTAGAGGATAAATTTTTCAGTAATTAATTTAATTTTTTTTTTAAACAAAATTCACTAAAAAAACATCTCCACATGATTTTGTGTTGAACTATCATCCGATTGTTGCAAAATTCATTATAATATGTGGCCAAGGCTTTATATTTTCGGTCTCTGGTTTATATATTTTTTTGCCATTGTTTTTCTTATTAACTGGACAGCTTCCCCCTTTCTTGGTAATCAATTTCCATATGAACCTTTATTTCTTAAGCCAAATGTCTTTTCAAAGTTTAGGGTTTTTGGATGCTTGGCCTTTGCCTCCACTCTTTTAGGCATGTGTTTTTTTGGGGTATCGAGCTGGTATGAAAGCTTACAACCTCTATGACATTCAATATGGACAATTTTTCACTTTAGAAATGTTGTATTGCATAAAGCTCTTTTCCCCTTTCACTCTACGATGATTTCGGTACCTCCACTAGAAATTTTTCATGATTTAGTAGTGCCACATCACTCGCTGACAACAATTAATTGCTCGACTAAGAACATACTCTTCCTATAATAGAGAGCTCTCCGACTTTAGAATCCTCCTCCTCATCTCTTGATCTATAAAAATATTATTGCAACCTTCTCTCACACGAAAGAACCACATTGCCACAACCACAAGAACCACATGCTTGTTTTTGCATCTTTTTGGGTGATGCAATGATCTCTTCTAAAGCCAAAAAGCAAAGCATGACCACTACTGCCTCTGAAAGAACAAAACATATTCAAATTAATTACCATTTCGTCAGGGACCAAGTGTCTGCAGGATTGCTTAAATTGATGTCGATCCCAAAACAACACCAACTTGTACATGTTCACTAACCCTTTAGCTTTTCCTTCTTTACACTTGTTGCTATTCTAGATGGATGATAAGAATGAACTATCTCACTTCAAGGGGAGAATTCCTCCTTAACCAAAATGGTTCTGGAAAATACTTTTTGTTCCTTTTGATAGAGAAATTACAGTCTTATATAGTCATACTCTCCCTCCTAAAACAGAAAAATGCTCACAAGGCAAATACACATTTTGCATCACACACTCACACAACAGAATCTAACAATAAAATCCTATCACCTATCAATTATAACAACCATATAAGCTATAACAACCTTTCAAGTCACTCCCTGATTTCTCTCACTTGTCTAACAATATACTAATTAGCCATATGTATCATTCCATACCCCATAACAAACACCTTGTCCTCAAGGTGGATAGGTAGACTTGCCAAAACTCAATCCAACTTTTGCCATTATGCCCCGTGACATGATCCACAATGATGATTAGAAAGCTGCTTAAGAAGCTTCCCACCCCAATAACACTATGATATAAAGCCATTCCCAAGCTTCTCATGGAGTCAGGAACTTGGTCATAGTCTTTTGGCAAAATTATTCTTGCAAACCTACTAGAGAAAATGAATCTCCAAAGCCAATAACTAAGTACCGGGTATCAACACACTCATAGTCTTTTGCACTATTTCCCCTGCTATATAGATTTCATGTGCAGCCATTCTTAGTCTTTTTGCTACTACTAAGGCCGCAACAACCATAACTATGATTGAGAATGTCAAGCCAATGCCAATCCTTTGAAGGATGTTGATGCCTCTTTCAGTACCAGTGACTTTCCTCAGACTTTGAGCAATAATCTTGTCATATATTGAGACAAATATTAAGGCACCAATAGCTACAACAGAGGTAATGGAAGTTGGTGGGATGCTGAAACTATCGCTGACCTTTAAGTTCATAGAAAGTGCTTGTCTAACAAAAAGTGTTGAGCCTTGTGCTACACATACTCCAGTTGCTAATGAAGTTAGCCATATGGAAACTATATGCAGAATAAGCTTTGTCTCTTCCACTCTTGTGAGTGTTGCAAATCTCCATGGATTGCCTTTCTGCTCAATATATTTTTCTTCAATAATTGCAACTTTGTCAAGAAACCAGAGCCTGCTAGTATGTCTTAGAAGTCTTCCTTGGGACTTCTCTAACTTTGGGACTTCATATAGTAAAGCATAATTTGAAGGACAAGATAAATTCCTTTTCCTTATTATGGCTGCAATCAGAACTTGAAAAATGGATGTTAAAGGGCATCCTTTTGGCTTCCGGTATCTATAAAAAAAATTCCCCACATAGAAAGCCATGAGAAAGAGAGCCCTAAGAGTAGTGAGGATATGACTAGCAGCCCCCCAGTCGTGAAAGTCTTGAACATAAACAACCATTGTTGCACTACGCAGTAATGCAAAGCAAAGTGCAAAGTTCCACCAGTTGAAGAAAGACATCTTCTTCCTTTCTTCCATGTGATCATCAGCAAATGGATCAGCTTCAACGTTTTGCAAGCATGGTTTGTATCCTCCCGTGCCCAACCAAATGCAATAAAGGGCAAAGAAGAAAACCATTTCATAAACCTTCCTAGGCCGTTGACATATACTAGTGTTGCATGGCTTTAGACTTGAGATGAAATGAGACATAGTCAACAAGCTTAATCCTATCAGGTATACAGAAGAATCTGGGCTTGGCTTGCAAAGCCCATGCAATAGCCTATTAAAAGAAGTAATAATAGGACACAAACACCATTTAAGCATTTCATCAAACAAATCAGGTGCCTTAACTTGGTGGTCACATGCAAGGAAGACATCAATAATGGTGCAAAATGACACAATATTGGAATCACACCCCATCTTCGGTATCACAACAGAAAGTGAAAGAAGATCAGAATGCACCTGGGTTCCTTGTTGTTGCCTTCGTATAGAATGCACCGAATTGACGAAATGAGGCAATATTGTCTTTAACAAACACATTTCTTTGGTGATAATGTGTGCCATAAATGCAAATCTATGTTCCATTATTTGTATATCTCCAACACCCGCATCTAAGACCGTGAGCACGAGGTTAGCCTTTGAAGACCGATTGTGAAGGACATGACAGAGGTCGAAATTTGAAAGCACCCAAGGTGGATCTGCTGGAGGTGGGCGCGCAACTTTGAGATCGGGACGATCACCGAAGTGCACATCAAACCTACCCAAGCTGAGGAGAACAAGTGGTATTTCGAAGATGAAATGGGTTAACGAAGATTTGAATTCGTCCGCAAAGGGGCTGGATGAGTATTCGTCACATGCAACAATACGCATAATGGTTCCATCAGAGTGCTTTGGAAAATCCACTACCTCTTGATGCTCTGGATCCGCCATCAGCAGTCGATTTTCTTCCGATTGTTGAATCAATTTTGCCGAGACTTCCAACGACTCAGGAGTTGTGGAGATAGCTTCAGATTTCGTCTCGCCCAAATTAATTTCATTTTTTGTAACATCCTGTTGCGATGAATATTTGCGGAAGGCCTTCTGAATCTTGATAGCAGCTTGTTCTTTACGTTCATGGATCAAGTTCTGGAGCATGTGTATAACGTTCTCGCATGTGGAGTTCATTGCTGCAAAACTAGATTTCATCTCCTCAAAAATAGATTGAACGGATTGCTGCTGAGTATCGTTGATGGGGGTTGAGATGGAGGATGAAAACATGGTGAAAAGAAGAAAGTTCAACTCTCAATGAAAGCGCCAATTGATAAGAATGAACTATCTCACTTCGAGGGGAGAATTCCTCCTTAACCAAAATGGTTCTGGAAAATACTTTTTGTTCCTTTTGATAGAGAAATTACAGTCTTATATAGTCATACTCTCCCTCCTAAAACAGAAAAATGCTCACAAGGGAAATACACATTTTGCATCACACACTCACACAACAGAATCTAACAATAAAATCCTATCACCTATCAATTATAACAACCATATAAGCTATAACAACCATATAAGCTATAACAACCTTTCAAGTCACTCCCTAATTTCTCTCACTCGTCTAACAATATACTAATTAGCCATATGTATCAACGGAAGTGAAAGATATTCACTCTGCATCTTGGAGGGGAGTTTCATAGAGTTAGTTTTACTTTTAACTCTAGTTAATTTACTATAACCATAGTTAGTTTAATGGTTATCAGTTTATGTTGTCAGTTAAGTTTGTTTTTTGAATGTTGAGTTCTGTCCTCGCTCGTGACTTTTTCCTCCTCTCTCCTACTTTACTCTCTTCTCTCATGCAAGAAAAAGTAATTTTGACCAAAATATAAAGCGAATGTCAATTGTCACAGCAGTCAATCATTAGAATCTAATTCACATACATTTTGCAAGTACCGACTGAATATACATCCTCTTGATTCAGTGAAGACAGTTTATATTGGAAGACAAAGCAAACCTACGCTCATCTTCGAAAATGAATATTTACAACTGAAGCCTGCAAGAACATAGTCTGCTGAACAGAAAGAGCAAGGGGCAAAATTGGATGAAAAAGAAATGAAGATATCTTTTTCGCACGACCATCCATGCTACCAGCTTCAGGACCTAAGTCATAAATTTCAAGCATGAAATAAAGTCCGCAAAGTTATTGTTCACAAATGAGATCAAAGTTGCATAGGAGGGATTACTGGTTAGCACAACTACTAATATAAGAAAAACAATTATAATGGCATACCCAGTAGAACATTACTGAGCATCAACAAAAGTATACAAGAAAATAGAAATTAAATAAAAGAAAGGGAGGGAGGGAGGGAGGGGGGTTTAGTATATAACCCCCACTCCAGACAATTGAAGTGTCAATAGGCTTATCTAGGATCAGGCTCTTCGTACGGGAACAGTGCACGTGGTAAACATTGGATGAGAAAATCAATATAGTAGGTTGTCACAAATCTCTGGTTTGGTGATACAAGTTGTATTTTACATAAAAAAAAATCTTGTTGATTTTTCTCATTAAGGACTGCCACTTGCATTTTTCTCTCTCTAGAGCATCCTCCTAATAGAAAAGCCTGATCCCACCCCCATTTTACTCTCAGAATGGGAGGATCTTTATATTGTCGTTTTGATGTCTAGAAGGCAAGCCTGAACAAGAGAAAAAGCGCACCTGGTTTGATCTTAAATTTGAGAGAATATGGATGCCTTCTTAAAATGAACTTGATTGGATGGTCAGTTGATTGCCTATGCCGATCAGTTGCAGAAATCAGCTGCAAGGATGGGAAGAATTAAAACGATAACCCATATTAAGTGCAAAATCTTATATTTTGTGTGGGATTATAAAGGAGAGAAAGAAAATTAAATTAAATGACCTAGAACTTTCATCCATTATTTAGCAGATCTTGAGATACTGTGTGCATGTGAATAATTAATGTATAGCTGCACGCATACAAGGAAAACCCTTTTTATATGGGCCGTCAATGAGCATGTCAAATTTGCTTCCCCACCCTCCATCCGGAGATAAATTGGGCAGTAATTACTCCGTGGAATTTACTGATGAAAAGAAAACCTATCCCTTTTCTGCACATGAATAACTTAAAATATATTGTACCAAAATTGTAGAAAATCATTCTTCCAACTCTAGAATATTTGCCCCCGTTACTAATTAAATTGAAAACCCTTTAAAGTACATGACAAATTCAAATTGAAAAATGTTGGATTCCATTTGCAAAGTATGGGACTTGGAATCTCACATTGGTTGTATAGGCATCTAATGTCGGTTTATAAAGCCTTGAATACTCCCACCATTTGAGCTGATTTTTGGGATGGTATATCCCACGATCTCATCAAATGGTATCAGAGCATCCATAACGTGGAGCTGTGCGTGGGGGCACGCACTAGGGAAGTGTGGTGGAATGTTGGGATCCATTTGCAAGGTACAATTGGTTGTATGAGCAACTAATATGAGGTTTATAAAGTCTTTGACACTCCCACCCTTTGAGTTGTCTTTTCGGGTGATGCATCCCAAAGTCTCATCAAAAACCCTTTTAATATGGGCCATCAATGAGCATGTCAAATTTGCTTCCCCCTCCCTTCGGGGGGGGGGGGGGGGGTAAATTGGGCAGTAAGTCTTCCGTGGAATATACTGATGAAGATAAAACCTATCCCATTCTGCACATGAATGAATAACTTGTATGGAAACTGTAGAAAATCATCCTTCCAACTGTAACTTAAAGTGGACATCTACACCTCCATTCACCCTTCTTTTTCAAGTTAAAATGGAATCAACCAGTAATCAGCTTCTAGAATATTTGCCCCCATTACCATATCATTTTAATGTACCGGTTGTCAATATCAGTGTTGCAAAGGTTGCCATTAACTCCACCAAGAGAAACTCAAATTCAAATTGCTTTCCAGATATCTAATAACCACAACATTGAAGAAATGAGCGTTCAGATTGACATCAGAACTTCCCAACAGGATGGAAAGGCTGGCATTATGGCCGGTCTCCGAAGGAGGTCCCTAATTTGATTCCCATCCCCAATAACTATTTACTAACACTAATCTAACAGCTGGAACTCCACTTTAACCAGTAAATACCAAACTTTGTCCCAAAATATATAGGGATAGGTTATATTTACAAGTAGTATGTACTACTCATAGTACATAGTGTAGTTAGTAAACCGAAAATTTGTAAATATAACCCTACTCACACTCACACACACACACACACAGATATAGATATATATATATATATATATATATATATATATATATATATACATAAAAGAAACTCTGGTCACTGCATGGAAATTAGACAAGCAAACAAGCATCTAAAGTAAACCTTATCATCAAACCGGAAAAGAGATTGGTCAAAGTACGGAGAAGGACTCTGTGACTGACAACTGATAGGCAAAGAGGCAAGCATTTTCTTCACAAACTGCAAAACAACAAATTTTACACAATAACACATTAGAATGCCATGTACATTGCTTTCGTTTTTTCAATTATTTGGGAAGTGAGAAAGGGAGTGACCAGGCTATTATAAGGTTACAGCAGCAACAACACCTTACCTGTGAAGAGTTGCTCGCCTTATCTTTTATGCTCCGTAGCTGTTCTAGAGCATGAATATTATTTGAATGAGATGATATGAAATTCATATACATCGAATTTCTTGATGTTGCATGGAAGTGGTCACAGAAATGCTCAAACAACAGATAAAGCTCATCTGCTGAATTCTGATAGGATGTAAAGATAAGTCAGGAAAAATACCAAGACACTGTAAGTCTGTAACACAGAGAAAGCCCAACAAAATAAAAAACAGGATGAAAACAAATTTACCTGATAAAAAGATATGATTTCAGTTGTATCCATGTTATAAACAGCAACAAAAGCTGGATGGTGATCAGCATTTCGTGAAACCTGAGGCTTCAAAACATGAAAGATCAACACATTTGTTATAGTACTTCAATAGAGGGCATAATGATTTCACTCCAGTTTTCGAGTTGAAAATTTGTGGAATGTTTAATCAGACAAAGACCTAAACATGCACCCCACCACTTTTTTACTACCTGGATCAAATTTTCAGAGATAAAAAACATTCTTGGGCCTTCACTTGAACAGCTGTAAGAATTAAGAGTTAGTCCCTAGCATGGTATGTAAACTTTATGACCTAGTGATCGAGAGTGCAATCTTTGTTCCCCCATTCCGGTAATTAAATTAAACTTCAGCAAAAGGTTGGTGGAAGTATGCTTTGAGGGGGCTTGTGAAAAGATATTAGCCATTTTAGCTATCAGCTTAAAATTTAAGAAGAGTTAATCCTTGACAATTACTGTTTCCGATAAGAGAGGATGACTCTGCTATAAACCAGAGCTCTCCGTATAGCAAATCCTTGACAATTACTGTTTTCGGCTTTGGCCCTCTCCTCAATTTCTTGTGAGTAATTTTCAATTTTACTCACTTAGGGACTGTGAATGGTATTATCAAAATGAAATTGAAAAAAGACAATATATACAGAGAACTCACCCCTCCATCTACACTACCAAACTTGATTAGCAAGTGCTGTCGGTCCAAGAATTGCACCTGCACAGGAGTAGAATAGATGTAACTTTTACATTCCTTATCATATGCACAGAAACATATATATATATATATATATATTATATATATATAAAAAAAATGTGTAAAGAAGGTTTAAATCATTAGTGAAATGTTCTTGTCTGATGATAAAGCGGCAATAAGAGTCATTTAAGATGTATAAAATGTCGCAAAGACCCTACCTTCCAAATAATCAAATCAACATAATCTTGAAAGTGAAAGTAAAACTTCTTCCTAAGTCCTTGGACCCTCTGGTGAACCGGGAAAAAAAAAACAGAATGAGTAGAAGTTTAGAATAATTAATTTATACATATTGAAATAAAATTAGAATCAGGAAGATACAGAGCTCGAGTCATATAGATAAAAACAGCCTAATGTCTTGTAGAACCACAATTCAGAAACACAGATATCCAAGACAGAAAAAATTGTGCAGAACAGCAATTACGAGAAATACCGGGGGTAAACATTTGACAAGGTATCAAGATATAATACTTGTCTACACACTCATATAACAAGCACCATTGATGTAGTCTTTTATAAAAGCATTGTTACGGAGTGTAGACAACGGGCCTGCCATTTCAGATTTTAGAATGTTTCCATTTCCATATTCATATTCATGCTTAACAATTTCCTACTAATGATAGGTTATTTGGGAATGCAAACAAGGGAAAATTAACGAAAAGGAATTCTTGATAAAAACATTTCTAGGTTAGGTTAGGATTAATAAAACATACAGGTGGTTCATTAAGTCAATAAGCGATTACTCGGTAACCACTCTTTGAACATGGTCAACCAGTGAGCGGTCAATTATTCTCAAATTGGAAATATTTCTACCAAGAATTCCTTATTGTAATTTCTCCTTTCTAAATTATTGCAAAAAGTGTGTGTGCACAACATTGGCCATGTTGGACAACAAACCTGTGCATTCCCACACACATGCCTGTGGAGATACAGAAATAAGAATGTACAGCAACAAATAATGTCCATAAACAGTGAGAGTATAAGACACAAGAAGATCTTAAAACAATTTGCTGTGTAGAACAAAAGAAAAGAAACTGAATTTTTCAGAATCAAAGAGAAAAGAAAAGAAAAAGAAACTGAAATTTTAAAGCAGGTCATGTGCCAATGCCCTTCCAATATAATATATGAACTGCCCGAAAGACGTTAAGCATGGAAGAAGAGCCAAATAAAACAAATGGAAAGAGCAGATAGTGGAATAAGAAGTAAATTTAGAACACCAACCAAGGAATCATCTCTTTCTTCATTCCATAGTCCTTGGAAAATGAACGAAAGCAATCGCTGCTTTATACCACTTAGAAAAGAATTCCCCAGATTAGGCTGGCTTTGATGCATATGATTTTCAATGTGGTGTCCAGGCAACTGATGTTGTTTATTTTTGTCAGACAATGCCATGACCTGTCAGAAAATGACTGTCTTGTATGAGTTTAGTGCTTCAAATATTCCACAAAATAATCAGAATTGTGTATGACAATATATTATTAAAGCTACTGCATAAAGATATTAGATTAACACTATATATATATATATATATATATATATATATATATATTGAGCTCATATGGCTTTACATTTGGTAAAGAATGATTCGGATGTAATGACAATCAAAGATGACCATAGAATTACTAGTTTTGAACAACCGAAACAGATTTGAAAAGCACTCCCAAGGCATTACCCAAATGTACCTAAAAAATTTTAAATGGAAAAGTAAAAACATTCTTTGAAGATTTATTTTGTTGGTAAACAGGACCCACCACTGAGGTGATGAGCCCTGGGAGTAGCCCACAAGAAGCTCCATGAGAAGGGAGGAAGGGAATGGGAAAGGAAGTAGAGCGTATTGCAGGTGTTTGAACTGCCCGCACTCATTGCATATGCCACAGCTCTACCAACTGAGCTGACTCAAGGAGACCTTGAAAGAATATTTAACTAAAAAAACTAGTAGATATTTCTATCAAAAAGAAACAACAGTTTATTTAATGGCAAGCACGGCAAAACCCTTGCAGAATAACGTCAATACCCAAAGCTCGCTGACCTGAGAATTTGAATTGAGAAAAAGTTCATCATCTTCACGGCAGTATTCCCCAATAGCTCGTACATCGACAAGGTTCCCCGAGTCCCTAATTTGAAGAATGTGTATAGTTTGATATCGAAGTGATACAATTGCCAATAGGTCATCATACAAGAAGACACCCATATTATATGTCAAGTTAACAAAGTCATTACAGAAGACCTTCTCATCCAGGATAAATCCATCTTCCAATCTAAATAAAATAGGTGAGAGAAAAAAAAAAGATAAATACAAAGTAAGGTCTTTTTGATTTTGCAGATCTGAAAAAAGAAAAAAAAAAAAGATAAGTAAGAACCTCAAGAGGTGAAAAGTTATCTTTTCTATCGAGGGAACACCCTGGACGGCTCCTCCAACCGCAGGTGCATCATGAATTTGGGCCGTAGAAGTAGCAAACAGTCCAAATCGATTACTCTCCATGTAAAGAAAGAAATCTTTACATATAAGTTCATTGCTAGAAGCAAGTGGTACACAATATAATTGGGTGAAAAAACTCTCAAATCTCTTTGATTTTGATGGCAAATCATGTTTATCACAATCTTCATCTTTGCATGAAAAAGAAAGCCATCTAGGCCTATAAACAATCAACTGTTGATGATTTCTGCTGAAACTTATAAGGTATTGACCATCATCAGTGAATTTACGAAATGAATGGTCTGGGCATTCAACCTCATATACTGTGTAATTTGGTACCAAATTTTCATAGAATCGGCGGGCATGATGAACCTGCAAGAATTAAATTACACCTGCAAAAATTAAATTCAATTCAGGTTCCTTCAACAAAGGAACAAGACAACGATTTTATAAATTTCCCACTAAGCTAGTTCTTACCTCGGATAAAGTGAAAGTAAATTATTCAAAATCACACTGCATTTCAATATTAAAAACAATATGTTCTATTGTACCCAAATATATATATATATATATATATATATATATATATATATATGTTCTACAGGACACTGTAGAATCAAATAAACTGTCCAACCTCAGTGCATATAAAAGATGCAATAAAGCAAATAGCATAACTCCACTTATGCTTATTTATCTTCCCACATGTCCTTGGCAGTAACTAGTATCATCAGGGATAATCACATTCCCAATAATTGTGCAACTCCAAAAAAAAAAAAAGGAAAAGGAAAAAAACAAAGACTAGAAAGACCAATTCCTATTCTCAAGTGCTTACAAACTCATGCACAAACTCATGCAGCAAAGCATAAATCTTGTAGACATTCTTAATTCTTTATTCGTATTAATTATTCCATACCCCAGATTTTAAAAATAAATTATTTCACCAAATAAGATAGTAAACTAAAAAGAGGCTAAAGAAGACCAGACTTGAAGAATTCCCAGATGAAACAACATTAAATATATACATATGGTAGTAAGAAGTAATTACACTAGTGCCAGGAGCAGGCGTGCAAATTTGACGTTCAAAAATCCTGGCTACAATATTGCTGCTTCTGTAGTACATTAAGCTTCTCCACAAACTGGAAAACTTATTCACCCTGAAAATGAAGAAAAATGATTTTTTTCATATTAGACAAGTTATTTCTATAGAATCATTATTTTTAATAGAGGTAAGATTTATAACTTCATTATTATGATATCGGCTGGTTCCATCCCATACCACTCCACCCAATTGGGAATAAAGAAAAATATCAAGTCGTTCCATTCCATCCCATCAGGTTCCCTTCCATTTCCATCATATGTTAAACAATCCAAACAATTGAAACAACAAAAAAAGGAAAACCCCAGTGCACAAGACTCCCACACTTGCAAGGGTAGGGGTGAGGGTCGATTGTACGCAATTTTACCCTTGCAATTTTGCAAAGAGGTTGTTTCCCAAACTTGAACCCGTGACCTTTTGGTCATAAGGAGCAACCTTACCGCTACTCCAAGGCTTGCCCTCAAACGATTGAAACTAATGTCATACTATTCCATTCCTTTCCTTTCCGTCAATCCAAAATAGACTAGATCACTTTGAATCCGGAAATATTTAATTAAGAATAAGAGAAATGGCAAGAATATATACATTACATAATTTGAGGATAAAAGAGAGATACATGAAATCCCCACTTGCAAGAGTAGGGTGATGGAAATCCTTGAATGCAACTTTACCCTTACATTTTTACAAAAAAATTATTTCCTGGATCCGAACACGTAACCTTTTATTCACAAAGGAGCAGCTTTACCACTGCTTCAAGTTTGCTCGGAAAAAAAGAGATATAAAAAGTAAAAAAAATTCAGGAATTCAAAAAAGAGAACTGAATTAAGTAAAAATTACGATTTAAGATGCATTCAGTATGAACAAAACTGGCAGTTTTTTTTACAAAATGACCATTCACAGTCCATGCATTGCAATAACCTTGGCATGTCACATTAATCTACACTACAGACCATGTAAGATGATAAAACTAAAAGCCTGTGAAAATAGTAGTATTCCTCATAAACATAACAGTATACAGAAATGGGAATGCAAAAAAGCAGGACTGGAAAAGGCCAATCTAAATCATCTAGAGACTCGGGCAACTCCAAAAGCAACGAGCATAAAATATTTCTTCCTTTCTGCATTTTGATCACAATCAGGATTCATTAATGTTATAAAGTGTTAAAATTTCACAGGCTAGTTTCGGGTTGAGGAACCTCAAACCAAACCAAACCAGCCTAGCCTGGAGTGTGTATAACTATCATTCTTTTGCTAATATAAGACGACGATGATATGAGGAGTGTTATTTTTACCTAAATCGTAACACTAGCATATGCTATTTACAACATTAAACGGATCTTAACAAGTTGAAACTTAGCAGCAGTTCACAATTCATATTCAACAGTCAAACACATCCTAGTTTACAAATCACAACTTAGCATTGCAATACAATTACATTTTTACACATTCAAGAGAGAGCTTGAGCAGGGAAATAGAGTGTTAAAACCGAAAGCAAGAGTTAAATCAACATTCAAAAAGCTCAACCTATCATAAGCAAAATAATAAGAATAAGAATAATAAAGCAATAAGTTGGACAGAGAATTACAGGTTTAACGCGGAAATTAGAGAGGTCACTGGTGACCACCGTGAAAACCGCCGTTGACGGAAGGAGAGCAACGTCGCGAGTTCACCGGAACTGAGAGAGAATGAGATTTTGGGAGTTTGTTTGTGCTTTGTGTGTTGTGTTGGGATTTGGGTAAAATTGAGTTTGGAGATGCCACGTCACCCCGCGTGCGTCCATCCCTAATTCCCTTTCTCTCTCAATCTCAATGCCACCCACCCACTCTTTCTTTGCAACTTGCAACTTCAACCAAACACCACAAGTCCACAACTATCATTTCCTTTCCTTTTTTTTTTATCTTTGCTGACATTAGGATAAGGTGACACCACAAAATTATATCATGCCATATCTCATAAATGTAATCATATGAAAAAAAAGGGGATAACAGGTGCAAATTTTTTTTTTAGCCATCCCTTATAATATATTTTAGAGAAAAAATTATATTTACAAATTTTTTTATTTACAAATTATACTATGTCTGATCGGTAATATATTTTTGAGTACAGTATCACCGGTCAGATATAGTGTAATTTATAGATTTGTAAACGGATCTTTCCTCTTCAGAGAATATATAATTAATATTAAATTTATTTATTTTTTTCATCAGACATTATTAACTAATATGAAGAGAAAAAAAATTTTAATATTATAATTACGTACTTTTCTGACTATATAGTTATAAAGGATAGTACGAGAACTTCTTTTTTACAGTAACACGAGAAAAAAGGAAAAAAAATATTAACTATTTATTATATGGGAAAAAAGTTTCCGATGTTATTTTAGATAATTTTATCTAATGTTAATCGAAATGACGTCGTTTTGGGGTTGAAAAATTAAAAAATTAGAGTGATAAAGACTATTATAACCCTGAAATAAATTAAAATTACAAAAATACCATGATTTCCGTCCCAAAACAACGTCGTTTTGATGAACATTAGATAAAGTTATCTAAAGTAACATCAGAAAAAACAAACCCTTATTATATTTAATGAAGTGTCTATAGGACATTTATAAAAATGGAATCATGTACTAAAATTTAAAAAATAAAATATTTAGTTTTAAAATATTTTATTCTTGTTACCATTTTAAAAGAAAAATATTACCATATATGGCATTGAGAAATCTCTCGTATATTGCTGAGGCTATGATATGAAAGAACTTTATCATGAATTACATGAAGAAATCTACCATGTATTGCTTCGTGCTTATATTGATAAAGATTCTCTTATCAATATAATATATTCAAGGGACGTTTGGTAGAGGAGAAAAAAAAATTTTATCAGGGAAATTCTTTTACTATTAATATAATAAAAAAGTGAGTTTGGTATGAAAGTTTAGAAAAAGTTGTTTGACAGACCGAAATATTATCAAAAAAATTGATATAAGTTTCCAAAGTTCATGTTTGGTTGAAAATAATATATTGATGGGATAATGAGTATAAATTATCAAAATTGGCACTTTTAATTTTGAAGCTGGAAAAAAATATACCCTCGACTAAAATATGAGTGATTCGGTCGTTGGGGTTATCTTCCAAAATATGATGTTCCTTTTTTCAAATCTCTGTCTTTCGTTGTGTCTCTCTTTCAAAACCGGCAACCAAATCTCCAATGTTTTGAGCGTGTGTTGTAAACAGTATGTTGAGTTGTTTGACTTCCTATATTGACCAAATCTCCTCGTTACTTGAAGTCCCAGCAAGCTGAAGTACGTTGAGTGGAAATGGATCCTCTAATGTGAAAAAAAATATGACATGATAATGTGAGAAGATTACAATCATACAAAAGTAAATCAACGATTATGATTTTGTAACTACTTATTTTAATATATTTTTTTTCTCCTCCTTTATTACCATTGATCTACCATTTCCCACATTACATGATCATATGATTTTTCACATTAGAGGATCCAGATCCATGTTGAGTTGTTCACTTATGCTTGAAATTGAGAACCAAACATGCATTGTCACTTGAAGACTCCAGGTAGCCAATGATGTCTGATTTGTTGGTTGAAAAATAGCTTTTCGTGGAAGAGGGGCATTTTCGAGATAAATCTCTCGCTTGTTTCCTTCTTTGCCCTGTTAACACCAAATACCACCTAGCTTGTGGTTTTTTGAAACAGTGAAATGGAGGAAAATTTACACACAAATAGTTTTGCCTGGGTTAAGCTATTTGCCAGGTTCACTTTTTTAAACTCCTCTACCAAACATGGTAAACTCCTAAACCCAATCTGATTTGCCTGGTTGTTTAGGAGAAAAACTCCTACCAAATGTTCCTTGTGTTTGGTACAGGAGAAATTTTTTGGTGACCGGGAATCATGATTAATGGGAATTCAGTAGAAATTGAGTTTACTTGGAATCTTACGAAAGATGTGTTTAGTTCGCCAAAATATTACCGGGAATACTGGGTAAAAATTACTGATTCCATATTTGGTTTAGAACGAAATATGACTTGGAATATGAGGTTATTTTACAAAAATAACCCCAAACTATTTTTACTTTTGTAAATGATAGATTGGGTCTAGATTTTTATGTGTATTGGGGTATTTTTGTCTCAAAATTTGTTGTTGTGCTTTCCCTTTACTTGGTATTCTGATTGGTATTTCGAATTACCATATTATTTTGGTAATCTGAACAGTGACTTTTCTTTATAAATCAAATTACCGGTAATCCTTGGATATCCGGGAATCGTAATTTATTCCTTCTACCAAACATGGTAATTACATTTACCAAAGAAGGATTACCGGTAATCCTCTCCAAAAACTTGAACCAAACACCCTTTTAAGGGAAATATTTGTATGTTAGGGCGAAATTTACATCCTAATAACTGTTAAATGTCTTCAGATAAATATTTAATCATCACCGAATTAAATGTTTACTTCGATAAATATATTTAAGAGTAATTTGGCAGTATTGGTTCAAAAATGTTTAAGATAAATTAATCATATAAATTTAGATTATTTAGTAACTAGTTTCAACTTAAATTTGATTTGGCTAAAAAATAACTTATTTATTTAATCTAATTTTGGATTTATTTAAATTAAAAGAAATTGGCTCAGTTTATTGAACATTGGATGAATAAGTGGTTCTTACAAGTATATTTTATTTAATAATATTCCTTAAATCTAGCTAAAGAAGGGAAAAAAGGTACAAAAAATATAATTTAAAAAAAATTAATATGGTTTTTTAAAATCAATCTTATTTCAAAATTGATCCACGTAAAAAGTTATTTGCTAATTTGTTATTAAATACTTTATATTTAATAACATATTTCGCTTCACTTGTATATATATTTTATTTTTTCAAATAACTTTTAGGCTGCGTTTGACACGCGGACAAAATAAATATAGAATATTTCTGTTTTGTTTTCGTTAGTTACACCTTTTTTAATGGAATCAGAATGTTCTATTTTTTAACTATATGTCCTGTTTTATTTAATTTTTAAAATGCACCAAACATAAAATATAACCCACATACGATGATTCCTCCCGTTGCAACTATCTTAAAATGGATATAGAATTGAAAGAGTAAAAAAATAAAAATAAAACTGTCCTCATTTATTTATTTATTTGGTGAAATGCCCACATTTATTTTAATTATGTTCAACCAGCACCGTTTGGTAACGTTAAATGTCATCAATTCCTTTTGAACAAAATTAAGATGTCTTTAACATATCACTTACTCTTCATAAATCTCTTTTATGGTTTTATTTTTTTTTATTGTCTTATATAGTTACCGACAACTTTAACAAATTTCACTTTTATGAAAATTAATTCGTGTTAAAATTTCATTTCATCTAGTCATATTATATTGTCACTTGAAATTTTTATTTACCGTTATCTTAATAGATATTAAGTAGGTGGGATCAATAAAAAATTATGAATACCTGTGAAGAAAAAAAGGTACCTTTCTTAGTGAACTTTTTGAAGTAATCTTTCTAATTGTATAAGGAAAAAAAATTAATTGCTTTCCTTTTTTACGTAATACTTTTTAGTTTTAGTAATCAATAGAATGTTATGAAAACTTTATTAGGCATATTATTTATTTCAAGCAATTATGAAGACGTTAGGAAAAATTGTTAGGCGTATATAGTACCACTCATTGTTATTATTTAAGGAAGGGTTTTACTTCTCTTATATAGTAATAGATGAGTCACTTATGTTGTGAAACAAACAAAGCGAGGGCCACCAATTAAAAAAAAAAAAAAAAAGATACACATTTTTTATTTAAGTGTAACATGAGATATGAATCTCATGTAACATGAACGTATAATTTTCCTTTAAGGAATTAAAAAAAATGTTTAATATATTGAAATTTTAAAATACACTTATTTCTTAGGTAAATAAAAAAAATTGTTTTGCTTACCAAAAAAAAAAGATGTTTTAATGAAAGATATTAATTTCATTTTAACCATTAGCAAAAAGTAAAAATAAATTAAATCAATCAAAGTTCTCTATATATATCACCATGACCCAATACAATTTACTGTATTCAGTTTATGATTCCCTTTCCCCCCCTAGCTAACCACAAAGGCATGCATTAGGAATATCAATTGCGTTTGGGCCTTGGGGTCTATTTTTTCTTAGTCTTGTGTTGATTGTTCAATCTCGAATTACCACACCACCATTTGTTCAAACTAGCAATACCCGCTTTGTATTGAATGGCTCATCGTTTTTGTTGAATGGCTTCAATTCTTATTGGATGATGACGGTTGGAGCTGATCCAACTCAGAGGTACAAAATTTCTACTGTCTTTGTCCAAGCTTCAGCTTCTGGTCTTACAGTATGCCGTACATGGGCATTCAGTGATGGCAGCGATCAATTAGCTCTTAAAAAATCTCCCGGTTTATATAATGAAAACACATTTCAGGTTTTTTCACGATCATGTTTCTAACTTTTTTTCAATTTACTTTTTATTTTATGAGTTTTATTATTTTCATTTCTCATAAGATAATTATTTTATGTTACAGAAAGAAAATAGATGAGTCCCACAATTACAAAAAAAAATGATAAAAAAAAAGATGAAGTGAAAAAATCAAAGTAAGAGAGCATGAAAAAAATTATCTCACATAAAAGGAGAATTATATTTCTCTTATTTTATATGTCTCTAAAACGTACTATCTGATTTATATTTTATTGCATGAAAATTTTAGTTGTCCCTTACATCAAAATGAAGTACAAGTGTATCTAACAACTGCTCGTAATTAAAATCGTGGCTTTTGTTACCGACAATATCATCAAAGTAGTATACATGGAGCACCCGACGATCATGGCATGGGAGCGAATTAGATCACCAGGTGTTGGACAAAAAAATTAATTTATTAGTATTTTAATAATTAATTACGATACATAGTCGTTTTGATTATTGTACTCAATTTCGTCCAATTTAAACGAAACATATTTCTTCCAAATTTGAACAAAATATCCAAGAAAATTTCGCCCAAATTAAACAAAACTAATTTCATCCAATTCAGGCGAGGCTCGTGCCTTTTACATAATGCATCACTGTACGACTTTTGCCACTCAATAGTTATTTGGCAGGTTTTAAGAGTGTGTTTGGTACAAAGTAATTTTTAAAATTACTGAGAAAGCTATGTTGATAATCATAAAATGTCATGTTTGGTATAATGTAACCAAAAAATATTTCAGGACATCTTTGTTTACCGATATTTTGATTTACAAACAAAAGTCTTATTTCAGATTATCAAAAATAATATGATATTTCACAATCCCCACGTCAAGGGAAAATAAAAAACAAATTGTGAGACAAAAATACTTTTTAGCACACATTGAAACCTAGGTAACCGTGCAAAAGAAATAGTGCATTGAAGGTTACTTTTTGTAAAATAACCCATATTCTAAGATAGGGGTGTTTGAGATCTGAATTGGATCGGTTTTGGAAACAAAAATCGTCTGATCCAAGTCCTTTGGTTTGATCATGTAATCATCCATTCGGTTTGAATTTTTTTTTTAAATCAGATCTGATCCAATCAAATTTTTTTTTTTTTGTATTGAATCGATTTTCGGTTTTTTGAAAATCATAAAATTTGTGTCATAATTATTGTGCAAATAACATCTTTTATAAGTTTTGTAATTTTTTTTTTGAAATACAAAAGCATCAATAAACGATAATATAGTTTTTTTTGGCAATGAGATATGAAGCTCTACACAGATGCAATTTTGTTGATGAGATGTGATTAAGTTTTTTCTTAGATTTAGTTGATGGGTTAATGGGTCTTGGGTTTATAAATGTTTGGGTTATGCTTGGGGAAAGGCCCAAGTAGGTAAAGGAAAATTAATATATTGGATCGGTTTGGATTTGATCGGTTTTCATTAACTAATTCGAAAACCAATTCATTCCAATTAAAATTTGCAATTTTTTTTAAGTTTTTGATTTTTTACTTTTCGGTTTATTCGGTTATCGGTTTTTCGGTTCGATTATCGCTGTTTGAATTGGTTTGGATCAGTTGAAGAACACATTTATTATCAGAAATATTTTACAGTAAACCAAACATGAAATCAGTGATCTTTACCTAATATTCCCGATAATATTTTGATTAACCAAATAATTTTTTTATAACATTCTTGAAAAATTCAATTTCTGATTATATTTCCACTAATCATAATTCCGTTATACAATAAAATTTCTCTTGGAGATGGGGTGGTTGGAAAACACATCATAAGAGATTCAAATGAAGTGAATGGTCAAGAATAAATCAAAACCTTGGGACTGTAAAAGGCAGAGGGAACACATCAGAGGAACTTTTTACCATTTTTTTTTATCACGTGTCTGGGTCTTTGTTAGTTAATAGGATTTACCTTCTCTTCTAATCTCATTTTGGTATTTTTTTGTACGGGCAGGTTATATTTATAAATTTTTTTGTTTACAAGCTCTTACAAACTACATTAAGTACGACTGATCATACTTTAATTATGCAATATATGACCGATCGTACTTAGTGTAATTTACAAAAAAAATTGTAAATAGATCTTATCCCTTTTTTTAATTTCATTGGAATTTGAAGATTGGATCTGTACTTAAAGATTTCCTGAATTTGTAACACTGTTCTTCGAATCTTGGAGGACATAATCTGTTATGATTAGATAATTCTACAAAATTTATGGTTTTAGCTATTTCAATTTGTAACTTGAAGTAAAGGTATTGTTGTCTTGTTTGTTAATGGATGTTCCATATTTTTTCTTCTCCTTCATTTTTGTCACGTATTTTGAAATAATCACGAGTTCAAAAAAATTTAGGATCAAGATGTGACGATGTTGGTTTTATGGACTGAGTTAGATCTGTGAGCAGTGGCCTTAATTTGTCCCTTAATTGGAATGGTATTTAATCTGGAAAAGAACAAAGAACAATGCGATTAATATTGGATCCGATCAATTGATAAAATTAAAGTTATGTAAAAGACACGAGTCTCTCTCAAATTGGACGAAATTAGTTTCGCTTAGTTTGAAACTCCTTTGATTGTTTTCATCTAGATTGGAGAAGACTAGTTTTACTTAGCTTGGGTAAAACTCTCTTAGTTGTTTCGCCTAAGTTGGACGAAATAGAGTGCTGGATCCATAAATTAGTTCAAAATAAATATATATCCATAATTATTTATTAAAATAATTATATATTAATTTTTTTTGCCCAAAGTGTTGGGTCCAATCATAGACCATTGAACCTTGTCCAAATGATGAGTTGAAGTGGCGGGATCTCCCATTCTACTCCGCCATGATATTAGTGGGATGGAATCTCTAATGTTGTTACTAGTGTGATTTGATTAAATGTGAAGAGATGATTTCTAAGACACTCCAACATTTAAATTAGTATTTACATGATAAGTTTAAATATATTGGGATAAGATAATTATATATGAGTTTTAAATCTCCTAATTGGTTCATAATGTAACCTTCGTATAATTGCATAATTAACATATCTCCTAATTGGTTGGCTTGGTTAACATACCTTTTCGGTGCGATGTCTCTCGGGGGACTATATTGGTTAAGAAAAATAATTAAGTGGTCCAGATCCACTTAATTATTTGGTGATCCCTCTTATATGAAGAAGTTTTTATTTCTACTTTTGTCCCTCTTATTTTTTTCTTTTCTTATTTTGCACTCTGTTTTGAGAGAAGGAACATCCAAAATTTCATGGGCCAGGAGGACTAGATGTTTGTCTCTGTCATTCAGTCGTTGGTCATCAGAGAGGTTTGTCAGTCTTATATTTTTGGGGACGGTTTGTTATAGGAAATTGTGAGATAGTGTGTACACGTTTTTAATGCATTTTCTAATTATTGAAGTTTTTATTTTGAACCTTATGTTAGACTATTATTGGACTGCATTTTCCATACCTTTTATAGATCTGGATTAGGGAGCTTATAAATGAATCCCGCTAGATCTAGATTAGGAACTTATAAATGAACCACGCTGTAACGATGAGAAGCAAAGCCTTGAATGTATGTTACATGAATTATGGCCATTAAATATTTTTGTTCGGTATTAGAATATTGATATTTTGACCAGTTTACCGTGTATTACTATATTATGTCGTGTGTTTTGTTTTCTAAAACATATCAAATATGATCTACAATTTATGTTAAGATATATTATATGATTTCTTATGAATGGTTTTCTTTATATTTCGTGATTTGTAGAGATCTATAAACAATGGTCATGTAATTTTTATAGATCAATTATCGATGAATCGGTTGATAAATAAATAAATAAAAAACAAATATAATTTCGTCCATTAAGATGGTTTGCGCACAGTAGTTGTTTTTTTTTTTAATAGGAGAAACTGGGCGCTCATGTTATTGTTATCACAGAAGTAGGCAAATAAAGTCTTCAGTTTATTTACTGTGAATCTAAGTATGAATATTTTAAAAACATTTTTTATAACCCCGTTTAACCTTTTAGACACAATAAAATGAAAAATATAATAGTAAATAGTCAGAGTATCAATTAAATCCAGGAGTGACAGAAAACAGAACGTGAAAACGGAGAGAAATTATAGGTGGGTGATCCGTCGTCTACCGACCCGATCCATGAGAAAGCCCAAAGCCACAGCGCGTGTAAGAGTGATCGTGGTCGTGGCATTGTCCTACAAGTACAAGTGTACAACTATAACAGTTGGGCGTTGGCAATGGACGGCGCTGGTCATCTAAAGAAAGAGCGCGTGTATTTCAGTACTTGTACATAGAGTGTGTGTGTGTGTGTTAAAGCTAAATTCGCGCCCCAGTCTCTTTATTTCTCCGCCAGGGAAATTCGGGGACACCACCGCATCTTTCGGTGTCTCCGTCGCCCCTTTTCTTTCTCATTCCACTCTTTCTCCGTTTTGCATTTTCCATTTCCTTCTCTCAGATGCCGCTGATCTCCAATTATTCGCCGTGCTGCACCGCCACCGTCGCCGCCGCGGTTAACTCGTCGGAGAGGAAGACGAGGTTTGTGTCTAATTCATGGAAGAATTCAAAAGCCACGTCTCCAATTCTGCGGCTCTCGGAGGTGCATTTCCGCTTCCATTTCTTAACGTTTTTCTTATTTTGTTTTCGATGTTTCCTATGCGTTGGAAATTTGGCATATATCACAGTCGCGTTCGAGCTTTGCTCGGGTTGATACAAATTTTGAATGGTGGAATGGCTATGTTAATGTTAAATCGGTTTATATAATCCTAGAGAATCGAGTATCAGGTTGCCAATGTTGCCATTATCAGCATCGTGTTCAGTCACACGTTTTTATCAATTATCTTGTTTAGAAGTAGCGTGACACATTGACACTCGGTACCTCACAAGTTATCTATGGATTTTTTTGTTTTTTTTTTGCTGCAGAGTGACAAATTCAATGTCTCTCGGTTAGCTATTAGCCAGTCTAGCCGGGTAGTTAAAGACCGGACTATATCAATGGCATTGGTGGGCGACACTATAGGACAAAAGGGAGATGTGGCAAGCTCCTCTAGCATTTTGGTAACCTGACAGCTTATTGCATGCATTTTTGTTGTTAATTTATTTGCTATGGTTTTTTTAACACTTGGCACTGAAATATGAGAAGACATAACGACATAAGAAAAAAAAGTCTATAATAATTTCTTAGTCGTAAAGTAAGCTAACAATGAATTTTGTTTAACATGCTGAGTAGGCAGATTAAAAAACTTCTAAATTACTAATGGCAAAATATATCTAATTCTTTCATCTATAAAAAAGTAGGTAATTCTATCCTTATTTATTATAACTTAAGACTCTTTTTTTTTTTTTTTTTCATGTGTGTGCTTGCAGGCATATGATTTGATTCAAGGGGCACTTGTAAGTACTATGCATTTCTTGGTTCTCCATTTCTTCTGACATGAATTTGTTAGCACTTTGCATATAGTTAATCTTCTCACTATCTAAATGTCATATTGTGTTCCATTCCATTCAATCCATTAGGGCCTAGTTGTATGCACGAGAGTGGTGTATTCATTTTAAATTCGTATCTCGTGTAGCTGTTCTTTGCTGACAATGCAAGAAGTTCTGCCCTCATTAGGGCCTAGTTGTGTGTGCGAGAGTGGTGTATTCATATTTAGATTTGTATCTTGTTTAGTTGTTCTTTGCTGACAATACACGAAGATCTGCCCTCATTTGCTTTAATGTCACTGTACCATGATGCTTTCGGCTACTTTATGGCAGAATGTTAAGCATAAATTATATAAGCTTTGTGCAAAAAAACTGTTATTTTTTAAGGGAGAAAAGATTTTTGAAGAACCTAAAATTTGAACAATATGAAAAAAAGAACCAAAAGTGCGAATTCACTGTACTGGTCCTTAAAAGAGGATGGTTCACTTTTCTTGGATTTTCCCTCAATTGAAGATTTTATTATCAAACTATTGCCTCTGATTGTTTTATGATACTAAATACTAATATAAACAACAAAAAATTGTTAACGATACAAAACCATTAGTTATTTATCAACATGTTCAAAAGGCTTCTTAACAAAATAGATTTGAAACTGTATGAGAATATTGAGATATAAGTTTGTAAAGTGAACTTGGGCGGTTGCAAACCTTATGTAGATTCATGCTTAAGAAGTTAAGGAGTCTCATCATCTTCAATTTATGTAATGATGAAAAGAGGCAATGGTAGCAAATTCTCTTCAAAAGACTAATATGCTGAAATAATTTGGTATACAGGTGAGATGGAGTTCTGTTATGGACAAATCTTTACCTGATCCACCAACAGCTGTATTTCTGCATGGGATCCTAGGTTGCAGGAAAAACTGGGGTGCGAGCTTCTGTTTACATAATATTCACAATTCTTTACCATTTTTTTTTTGAGTTTCAATGATGAATATGGATCAGTTTTTTGCAACTATACAGAGTTTGATTTTGACGATTTAAATGAAAGGGAGATATTATCTCTATCATTTTTGTTTCATGTGTTTTTTTTTTTTTTTTTTTTTTTTTGGTAATGGTCTTAAAATACACATTTATTTCATGTATTTTACTTCTTTTTTTATTCAAAAAATTCCATTTTGGTTCTTATATTTCTAACTTCATCTGTATGGTTCCATATTTTTTAATTCCATTAATATTTTCCTTGCTGTTAATTAAACATGCTAAGTGCTCATGTATATTTTAGGGCCCACATTGCATGAAAATGTGACATTTAAGGATGGTATTGGTGGAGTTGAAATTATTGAGACTCAAGTGCAAAGATGAGTTCCCTAAAACTTAGAAGTTGTAGGTTTTGTGGGATTCCTTGTGGGTTATAAACATGTTTTGTTTTAAAGGATTTCTTTGTTGGTGGACATTCAGCCTATTAGAGAGTTGGTCTGATTGTTTGATCTCTAAGGCTCTTAGTTTTCCTGGTGTAAAAAGTAAATAACCTTAATTCAACTTATTCATCCTTCTTTAATTCTAAAAGGTCCCTTGTTGGGTGGAAGATTGGAGACTAAGCCAACCATGGGATATGATCGAAATATAAATATCTATATATATTTGTAGGTTGTTCATTGTTTGCATCGATATGTGATTTTGTTACGGAAATAATTTGTAGTATGTTGATCAAAATGATAATTGTGTCACTTACACTTCGCTTTCTTATTAAATGATGGTAAATCTTTAATTTTGTGTTTGCATTTCTTCTTTTGATGTAGTTTTCACTTTTCATGTGGTGTCTGATATTTGGGTTAGATACTTAGATCTTTTTAAATTTACAAGGAAGCAAGTCTAGTTCTCAGGCAAATATAAATGGGAAAGAATGAGTTGTTAGTCTCATAATTCACCGCTGAAAGAATGATACTGCAGGAACTTTTGCTAGGAGATTGGCACAAGAGTTTCCTACGTGGCAGGTATTCTGCTATACATTTTTTGTACTAAGCTTTGTTAGGTATTACTTTCCATATAAATATTTTATAGGTATTGTAAACAACCAATTCAATTCAAAAACTTAAGCTGTTAGATGAGGTTACATTAATGGTTTTTACTTTTTATATTATATTTCTCTAATAGTTATACTAGGCATTATGACTATGGATTTAATTTAATCCACAAATGGTAGAGAAAGATTTACGCCATCAATGAACCATGTATTGCTAAGAATTTAAATTATTTTCAAATGATTTTAGTTAAAGTGAAAACCTTAGTTTTTACAATGATGCAGCACTTTCTTGTTTATTGATGGTGTAATAAATTTGGGTCAAATTGTTACGGTAATAGTTTGTGTTTGGGGTATCCTAAATTCTGATTATAGGGATTGCAATGCAAGAACACTTTACATTTACATCAATCTGAATCCTGTTTGTTTCTTTTGTTTGTATTGATAGTTTCTTTTAGTAGACCTGCGATGTCATGGCGATTCAGCATCGATCCAGAAGAGAGGTCCACATACTGTTGCATCTGCTGCTCTTGATGTTTTGAAACTGGTGCGCTTTCTTTAACTTTTTCCATAAATCTAATTTATATGGTGAGCATGCTTCAAAATGGGACATGGGCCTATGTCAACCCACTCGGCCTGATATTGCATTTGCGGTTAGCATAGTTAGCCAATTCATGCATTCTCCTAAGGAAAAACACCTTAGTGCTGTTTATAGAATCCTCAAGTACCTCAAAAACACCCCTGGTCGAGGAATGCTCTTTAAAAGGGGACACAAGAGGATGATAGAAATCTATACAGATGCTGATTGGGCTGGCTCTGCTATGGACCGAAGATCCACTTCAGGATATTGTACCTATGTCTGGGGAAATCTTGTGACCTGGAGAAGTAAGAAACAAACTGTTGTTGCCAGAAGCAGTGCAGAAGCAGAATTTCAGGCGCTAGCCCATGGCATTTGTGAAGGAATCTGGTTAAGAAGGCTCCTTGGAGAATTAAAGATATCTTATTCTCTACCTGTGAGACTCTATTGTGATAATAAGGCTGCAGTCAGTATTGCTCAAAATCCTGTACATCATGACAGAACCAAACATGTGGAGGTTGATCGTCATTTTATCAAAGAAAAATTGGAGGAGGGTAGTGTATGTTTGTCATATATACCTACCAAGGAGCAAACAGCCGACATTCTCACCAAAGGATTACACAAACCCATCTTTGAGGATTTAATTAGCAAGTTGGGGATGATCAATATATATCTCCCAACTTGAGGGGGAGTGTAGAATATTCTAGAGTTTTCTACTTGTTTCTAGCTACTTGTTCCTTTGAGTAGTGTGATGCCTCTTCGGTTACTGTGTATTTTATTTATTACTTCAACTCCTTAACTACCTTGTAATCTGTATATAAAGATCCCTTTGAGTGTCAATCAATATATGAAAAATACATTTCAGTCTTATATTTCATCACTAAATCCTAATGGGATTTGAACCTGGGTTCTTCAAGATGGATTACCCAGTGCTCAATCATTTGGGCATACTCCTGGGGGCTCTCAACCCAATCCTGGCCCTTCTTTTGTCTTTCATGATTTATGATCTCCGTCTAGGCTGGGTGAATTTCTCAATTAGTTATTGGCTTTACCGTTTTAGTTTCCTTGATTTTTCATTGGATTTCCTTTGATGAAACCTCAATTTGGAATTAAAAGAAATCCAGTTACAGATTAAAATGACAGATTAAAAAGGAGACAAGCTCCTGACACTCCTACCAGACAACACTACAGTAATGGCTGATGCTGCCTTAAAAACAAACGAAATACTGAAGAACCAAAAGAAAAGATAACCGGGGGACTCCACTGTACCCCTATTCCTTGGAGGTCCTCATGGATTCTCCACTATCAATAACCAACTATTACAATCAACATGATTTTCCCCTTCCCACCCATGTACATTATATAAACTCTCAATCTCTCTCTTCTAACTAACTCCAAATAGCTAGACTATGGGCCCACTTGTCCTAGCCCATCATCCTTCTTTTACATTGAAATGTTAAATGATACCAATTGTTGGAATTAGAACCTTTTACGATATTTTTAAAATAAAAAATATGTTCTATGTGCTTAAGGATTATTCTACTATTGATACAAAACCTTGTTGTAATGTTTAATCAAACTTGCTTGTTGTACTTAATGGATATTGTTTAAGAGAATCGATGAGATTCATATTGTAATGTGTACATGTAACTTATTTTTCCTTTCTGGTAATGATATCCTCTCTGTTCTTCTGGATAGGTTCGGCAGCTAAGAATAACGCCTCGTGTGTTAGTTGGTCATAGTTTTGGAGGAAAAGGTTAGTTATTGAACATTTTAACTTAATCTTTATGCCCTTTTTTAGTAGCTTCCGTTATAAGTTATTTTTACTTAGATTGTTCTGCTTTCTCAGTTGTTCTGAGCATGGTGGACCAAGCTGCAAAACCTCTTGCTCGGCCAGTGAGAGTAAGCCCAAATTTGGTTGCTGTTTGCTTTTTCTGGACTAATTTTGGATTTAGCTTTAAACTGTTTTGATCTTTTTGTTTCAACGCATTAGTCTTATTTATTTATTTTTGGGTGTTTTAAATCCTTTGCGCACTGCAAAATTTAGAAGGCTTTTAGGGTGATAATATGGAGGACTTAGGAAAGAAAGGGGTTTCCTTTAATCATCCCAATACTTTAGAATATATGCATGAGAAGCAAATGATGGTGAAAGGAGCCACGTGAGAATATCCTATCTTGATAAGAATTTATTCAGCGTGGAGTATTTTCCTTTCCTGTAATGGTGGTTGAACTTAGACCCTCACAATGCACATGATAAGGTGTCTATGTCTCTATGTATTATATTATTCATGAAAATGTAATGATGGAAGAATTTTTCAAAATAAATTTCCAGATAGGATTAAATACATGAGAAAATGAATATTTTATCTATTGAATTTAGAGGAGTATTCGAGGTTAAAACTGTGTAATCAGCCCATACAGGTAGGTATTTATATTACATAGAGCATTAGTTACAAGAGGAACTAATCAGCACGTGTATAATGAGTAATAACTAATACTACTCATTATTCATGGGCTTAAAATCTAAGACATTCATTGGCTGTAAATCATTTAATTCCAACGATTAGGTCCTCATTAAATTCAATCAAGGATCTTTTGGCTGGCCCCAAATACCTGAGTTTGAGACTGTTTGCTTTTAGTTACCCCTCAAGGGTGTGTATCATATTTGACATTAAGGAGTTATTACAACATAATATTGGTTCATCCATGGGATTTGTTTTCAGATTGGTTCCTGGGAAAGGCCTAGTAATTGAATATATATCATTTTTTTTAAAACCCATTGGCAGATCATGCAAAAGGGACCTTAAAAAGCTGAACTCAATAACAAATGAAACCTATTGAAATTTAGGTTGGGATGAAAAGTCAAAGTTGACAAGGATAATAATTCTATTTTCTGTCATCTTGTTTGCTTGTATTTATCTATAAGTGTCTTTGAGTTGTTTCATACTTGCTCCTATGCTATTTCAAGGCTTGGGTTCTAGATGCAACCCCTGGAAAAGTTCGAGCAGGTGGAGATGGAGACGACCACCCAGCAGAACTCATATCCTTTTTAAGTACACTGCAAAAGGAGGTAGATCTTTAGTTGATTCTTCTATTGCTTTTCTTGATTAATGTGTCTTACTGTCTTTTGAGAAAATGAATGTAACAATGATGTTAATTTGATTTTTATATGTTGCTCTTGGTTTGATTCTGATAGAACTGGATCAGAAATAGGAAGAACAATGAATCATTATTACAGAAAAACACTCTGTTCAGTATCAATGAGATGCAGAACAGTGGTCAAGAATGATACCAAAGTAGGATTCTCTCTCTATCTCTCCAGGTATTTGAGAGGCCTGGTTCTCTTCCTCGCAATTTCTCTCAACAACAGAAAACTAATTACAATCTTCCCTCTATTGCTAGTTATACCTAACCCCCCTACTCTTCCTCTTCCTTCCCAATTAGTTAAAGCTTCTCCTAACTAACAGTCCAGCTGTCATATTAGAACTAACAAACTACCTCTTCAGTTATTACAGCTGTTTCCCTTGTCACACTTCTAAATAGTTCCCAAGGTCTAGTTGTTGGGTTTGACTTAAATTCTTATTTTGACAAGTATTGACAGTTTCCTATTTTGTGTAGAATAACATTCTTGAATTGTAATTAACATCAAGATATGTGAGGAGTTATGTGAAATATTTGTTTTTAATAGGAAATTAGGAAAGTCATAAGGAGGGTGTACAGGTGGTTTCTTGTCAACCAAATTTTTTGTTAGCTATGGATGCTTGTGTTGTGGATTTGTTAGAGGTATGAGAATGAGAATAAGAGTTTGAGAAAGATTGTCTTGTGATGGAACCTACTTTTATAATACTGAAAATGATGAAAACAGACATGGAGCCAAGCTACTTACAAAGATAAAATGCAGAAAGTAAACCCCTAGAGACCTCAACTCCCAGAGATCTCCAAATTTCCCCACTAACCAATTCTGAATACATGCCTACCCACACTGCCTATCTTTTATCCTATACTTTAGGAATATTCTAGAATAGCTTCCATAACAAACTAATTAATTCACTAACTAGGCCCATGGCCCATCAATACTCCCCCTCCAAAGCTCACCTTGTCCTCAAGGTGAAGGAAAAGGACTAGTGATATGATAGACTGCCACCAGGATCCCATTGTTTAAAGCACCTAGACCACATTGGAAGTTTTAATTCCATTTGCTTTCCATGAATCACACCCAACCCCTCAAACCAGTCGTACCCGAGAATCAGGTCCACTCCTCCTAAGTCAAAGGCGAAGAAATCTTGAATCCCACTGATGTTGGAAAGCTCCAACCTGTCCCTACATAGCCCCGGTCTGCTAACTTGATGTCCAACGCCTACTTCCACCATGAATTGCTTTTCACCGTCCACTAACAGGTTGAGTGCCTTCACCACCCTTTCGGTTATGAAGTTGTGTGAAGCTCCAATGTCTATTAGGACCACCACTTGCTGTCTTCGCACTTTTCCCCAAAGCTTGAGCGAACTTTTGGAGGTAAGACCCATTATGCTTTGGACGCTTAGTTGCATGTTGTCTGCCATCATCGTCCCTTTTGATTCATTCACCATCTCCTCCACACTCTCAACTGCGATTTTGGGCAGAAATGACTTGGGGAAAAAGGACCATCGTACCGAAAGTATAATTTCCGTCTCCGTCTCCGTCGATCGTTCATCTCATCTCGTGTAAGTTGCCGGTAACGAGAATTTCTCCCCGAGTCCTGGTCCCCGTTTGTGGTCGCGACCCTCTCTTGATTTGTTATCGTCGCTCCTCCTTGAGGTGGCCCCTCGTTTCGATTAGGCCTTGTGCCAACAACGCTACCTTGAATAGAGACAGAAGTACCCTGACCCGTACTTCTAATGGTTTGGGTTCCTGATATATGGGTGTTATTTTGCAGCCCATTTCGAATTGGCCCATTTTAGGCATCTCAAACCCCCAATACAGACCAGCCCAATTGTCCACTGCTAAGCCCATTTCCCCAAGTGCTCCCAACTGAACTCATCCTCCCCAACTCACATTCTCGCTCCTCTATGCGCTGAGCCAACATCATCGTTTGGCTGAGCTCCGTTGAAAAGAAAGACGTCATCGCTGGGAAATGCAATCTGACCTCTGCACTAATTGTTAGAATATTAGATATGATATGATTAGATTTGATTAGATATGATTGGATTCTGTCTTATCCGTAAATAGTCTGACTGTATTAGGATTAGGTTTGGATTAGGTTTGGGCCTTACACTTAAGCCCATTAGGGTCTCTATATATTGTAACTCCCTGACACAGATCAATACACAACGTATTCTTTTACATTTAACTTGGTATCAGAGCTCTTTCGTTCTAGGAACCCTCGCTTCCGCTCAGAAACCTTGTTTTTTGCTTTAAAAACCTAAGCCCACTGCTTAGGAGTCCTCTTTCTTGCCGTGCGTCCTTCCGGCAAGCCTTCTAGGGCTGTAAACAGCCTCTGAGTGATTTTTCCAAACGCGTCAGCACCTCCGACGGCCACCGGAACCACCGCCCGCCGTCAGAATCACTGTTCAGGCAACCGGAGACTTTTTCCGGCGACTTTTCCGACCAAACTTCACGCGATCAGGACCCTCTCTTCCCGGCGACCAGGTCTGTGGTGGTCCGGTCAGCACCGCATATCCCACGCGCCGTCACGCGCCACCTGTCTTCACTGCGCGTGGGCTTCACGCGCCACCTTCTGCCAGCGCGTGAGCACTATTCCGGCGGCTTTTTCCGGCCGGTCTTGGACAGAGAAGCTCGCCTTCTCCTCCCCTTTCTGGATCTGTGATTGTTTCTCTGTGGGTCTGACCTTAGACGCGTGGTTCTTCTTGATTGGATATCGTTTGCCTTCGTTTACGGCTTTTATATTTTATCTTTAAATGGCAGCAACATCTCCTGATCTCTCGGAGGTTAACTCTCCTTCTATTGATGCAAATATAGCTCAGTCAGACAAAGCATCATTTGGTTCAGGTTCGGACTGTGCTGCACTCCAAACCCCTCTCAGGAAGGCTTCTCCTCAGTCTCAGCCTTATACTGGTAATCCCGTTGCTTGTGTTCCTCATTCTACATCACTTGGCACTTGGATATTTGACTCCGGTGCTACCGATCATCTCTGTGGTAATAAGTAACTCTTTACATCTCTTACTTATTCTGATCATTTACCGTCTTTTACCCTTGCGGATGGAACCAAAGCCCCAGTTCGTGGGATTGGACAAGCTCGTCCGACCTCTACCTTGGCCCTGACATCTGTCTATTACATTCCTGGCATCCCTTATAACTTAATTTCTATTAGTAAGTTGATCCACTCCCTCACTTGCACCATTACTTTCTCTAACCATTCTGTTTCTGTGCAGGATCCGGGTACGGGGAAAATGATTGGAGTGAGTCGTGAGTCACTGGGGCTTTATTATCTGGATGTGCCTCGTCCTTCAGTAGCATGCTCTCTCACAGAATCTCCACAACTTATCCACAGTCGCCTTGGTCATCCAAGTCTTTCAAAGTTGCAGAAAATGGTTCCTTTTTTGTCCGGTCTTCAGTCTTTAGATTGTGTGTCATGTCAACAAGGGAAGCATACACGCTCCTCTTTTGCCAGTCGAGTCAATAAACGAGCTGATGCCCCTTTCTCTCTTGTTCATTCAGATATCTGGGGTCCAAGTCGTACCTTGTCTGTCTTAGGTTTTCGGTATTTCGTTACCTTTATTGATGATTTTTCCCGTTGCACTTGGACCTATTTAATGAAAAATCGTTCTGAGTTATTTTCCATTTATAAAAAGTTTTCTACTGAGATCCATACTCAATTTGGTGTTTCTATTCGTATTCTACGTAGTGATAATGCTAAGGAATATGTTTCTATTGATTTTTCTAATTTCTTGGCCACACAAGGTACTTTACATCAAACTACTTGTCCTCACACTCCACAAAAAAATGGGGTGGCTGAACGTAAAAACAGACATCTCATTGAAACTGCCCGTACCCTACTTATTCATATGCAGGTTCCTCTTCACTTCTGGGCAGATGCTGTACTCATCTCTTGTTTTCTCATCAATCGCATGCCTTCATCTGTGCTCCACAATGACATTCCTCATAATCTATTGCTTCCAGATGTTCCTCTTTATCCTCTAACTCCACATGTCTTTGGTTGTACTTGTTTTGTTCATGATCTCACTCCTGGTAAGGATAAGTTAACATCCAAAGCCTTTCAATGTATCTTTCTTGGTTATTCTCGTCTTCAAAAGGGTTATCGTTGTTATTCTCCCGACCTTAAGCGTTACTTAGTTTCCGCTGATGTCACTTTTCTTGATCAACAACCCTTTAATTCTATCCCATCTCAGATGTCACAGGTTGATCATGTACTTCCTGTCCCTTTTCTTGACTTGTCTTTGCCAGCTGCAGGTGCTTCTATTCCAGATGAGCAACCTATTGCTTCTATACCTGAGGACCGTCCACTTCTCACCTATCAGCGTCGCAAAACTGTGCCTCCTGTCGACTCGACTCTTGCTGACTCATCGCCCACTGCTATTGCTTCTTCCCCTCCGGATCCTTCATCAGAGACTCTTCCCATTGCTCAAAGAAAAGGTACACGTACTACTCGTAACCCTTATCCTCTTTATACCTTTTTGAGTTATGACCGTCTTTCTTCACCTCATTTCACCTTTGTTTCTAGTCTTTCTTCTATTTCTATTCCTAAGACCACAGGTGAAGCACTTTCCCATCCAGGGTGGCGCCAAGCAATGCTTGATGAGATGACTGCACTTCATTCCAATGACACTTGGGACCTTGTTTCTGCTCCTCCAGAGAAGTCTATAGTTGGTTGTCGCTGGGTTTTTACTGTGAAAGTTGGACCTGATGGCCATATTGATCGTCTCAAGGCACGTTTAGTTGCCAAGGGTTTTACTCAAATCTTTGGCCTTGATTATAGCGATACATTTTCTCCGGTCGCTAAGATGGCGTCAGTCCGCCTCTTTCTTGCCCTTGCTGCTGTTCGTCACTGGCCACTCCTTCAACTTGACATCAAAAATGCCTTTCTTCATGGTGATTTACAAGAAGAAGTTTACATGGAGCAACCACCTGGTTTTGTTGCTCAGGGGGAGTCTGGAAATGTGTGTCGTCTTCGGAAATCCTTATATGGTCTCAAGCAGTCTCCTCGAGCATGGTTCAGTCGCTTCAGTTCTGCTGTTCAGGCGTTTGGCTTAATCCGCAGTAAAGTTGACCATTCTGTGTTTTATAGGATTACATCTCCTGATAAGTGTATCTATTTGTTAGTCTATGTTGACGACATCATTCTCACCGGAAGTGATCAAGACGGAATTCGTCAGTTAAAACAGCATTTGTTTAGTACATTTCAAACAAAGGACCTTGGGAAGCTGCGTTACTTCTTGGGAATTGAGGTGGCGCAATCAAGACAGGGCATTTCTATCTGTCAAAGGAAATATGCCTTGGATATCCTAGAAGAAACTGGTATGTTGGGGAGTAAACCAGTTGATACACCTATGGATCCTAATGTCAAGTTATTACCCGGACAGGGGGAGCCGTTATCTGATCCTGGACGTTATCGGAGGCTAATTGGGAAGCTCAATTATCTTACTGTGACTAGGCCAGATATTTCTTTCGCTGTCAGTACGGCCAGTCAGTTCCTTGATTCCCCTTGTGATTCACATTGGGATGCTGCTGTGAGGATCCTCCGATACATCAAAGGAGCACCAGGAAAAGGTTTGTTGTATTCAGATCACGGAAATACAGAAATTTGTGGTTACTCAGATGCCGATTGGGCAGGATCACCCTCGGACAGACGCTCTACTTCTGGTTATTGTGTCTTCTTCGGAGGAAACTTAATCTCATGGAAAAGTAAGAAACAACCTGTTGTTTCCCGATCTAGTGCAGAAGCTGAGTATCGTGCAATGGCAAATACTACATGTGAGTTGATCTGGTTAAAGCAGTTGATTCAGGAGCTTCATCTTTGTGAACAGAAACAACCCATGACACTCATCTGTGATAATCAAGCTGCGCTACATATATCCTCTAATCCCGTTTTTCATGAGAGGACCAAACATATAGAGATTGATTGTCACTTCATTCGGGAAAAGATTCAGTCAGGAGAAATCAAGACAGCTTTTGTCAACTCGTCTAATCAACTAGCAGATGTTTTCACTAAAGCTCTTAGAGGTCCTCGGGTTGAATACATTTGTAACAAGCTTGGTGCTCATAATATATACGCACCAGCTTGAGGGGGAGTGTTAGAATATTAGATATGATATGATTAGATATGATTGGATTCTGTCTTATCCGTAAATAGTCTGACTGTATTTTGACTGTATTAGGATTAGGTTTGGATTAGGTTTGGGCCTTACACTTAAGCCCATTAGGGTCTCTATATATTGTAACTCCCTGACACAGATCAATACACAACGTATTCTTTTACATTTAACTCTAATCTCCCTCTTTACACCGTTTAAGAAGGCTACCTCCATCACCTCATCTCGCCCTTGATCTTCTTTGTCTTCTTGCATTTCTTCTTCTTCTTTTCTTTCTTCCACCTTTGTTTCTTTTTCTTTTTCTATTTCGATTTCTTCCTTTTCTTCTACTGTGCTTCCACCTTCTTCTGTTTTTTCCGATCTGTCCTCTTTGTCTTCTACAGCTTCCTGATCTTCTGCAATGTTATCTTCCTTCCCTTTTGGATCTGTTTCATTTTTTTCGTCTCCTGTTTTTGCGTCTTCTTCTTTCTCGTCCATTGTGTCAGCGTTTTTTTTTTTCTGTCGACTTTATTCACCCTGTCCGTTGTGATTTCAACCTCTTCATCAGTTTCTTTTTGTTCCTTTTTTTCCTCTCTTTTTTCTGGGTTGTTCGATATTTCATCCTTCTCTACCAAATAGATCTCAGGTATATATCTCCCTATAAATGCTCTATCAAAGCTCCGCCAGCTTACATGGGGACTAAGCCCACTCCAAAATTTGTACCAGTTGAGCGCACGACCTCTCAACCCCTTCACAGGTTCCTTCAACATATTAGCGTCTTGAATTTGATGTGCTTGAAAATTTTGTTCAAGCCCGAGCAACCATCCCCAAGCTTTAATTCCATCTTCTTCTCCATAAAATTTTGGAATCATTTTTTTTTTTTTAGATCTAGATCAACATTCCGAGGATCTGAAGCTCTGATACCAAATTGATGGAACCTACTTTTAAAATACTGAAAATGATGAAAACATAAATGGAGCCAAGCTCCTTACAAAGATAAAATGCAAAAAGTAAACCCCTAGAGACCTCAACTCCCAGAGATCCCCAAATTTTCCCACTAACCAATTCTGAATACATGCCTACCCACACTACACACACTGCTTATCTTTTATCCTATACTTTAGGAATATTCTAGAATAGCTTCCATAATAAACTAACTAATTCACTAACTAGGCCCATGGCCCATCATCTTGTAAGATCACATGAGGGCGAGACCCACATATAGTTTAGCGGAGATTTAGGAATAAGTGGTGAGGTAGTTACGGGATATAGGAGATTAAGAATGTGATAAACATTATCCGATACTCTTGTTTTGATATTAGATTTGATCTCTTCTCATCGGTGGATGTAGGCATGTTGACCCCAACCATTTTAAATTGTGTGTGATTGTTTGTGATGCATTTCCCTGATTATTAGTATTTATCTAAACATCTATTAAAGGTGATAGCTATCAGAAACTGAGAAAGGTAAATTGAAGAAAGATGTATATTGATATATTGGAACCTTAATTCAGGTCCAATGAAGGATTACAATATAGTGTTTAAAGGGGAAAATTACAGAACTAGAATTGAAACTACAGGTAATGAAAAACAAGAAAGTAATGAAGGCAAATTATAACTACTTCCCAAAAACATTAGAGAGGTTCTGGTTCTCTCCCAAAATCCCAAAATGATTCCTCCTCAGCCTCCCCCTTCCTATTTGTAACAAACTGATTGCAATCAACGTGACTCCCCTAACCAACTTCCCCTCCATCCCCCAATGCTGACTCACTCCATAATTCTAACATATATTGTGCACATGAGTCATCCAATTTGTTGTGCCTCTTCCTCTCGTATTCTGCCCAACCGTATAAACGGGCATGTGGTATTCCTAAACATTGGTTGCTTAGACATATCATTATCAAATACAAAAATTGGGGAAAGGTAACGCAGGAAACTATAGAGTACACAGAAGGGAATAGAAGAAAGAATTGAGGGAACTATAGGAATAAAATTGGTCACAAAATCACAATCATGTGTGCCCACTATGCTAATTTACATGTTTAATTTGTTAACATTATCTGGGTGCTTTTTGGCTCTTTGGTTGTCATCTCAATAACATATTAACTTTATCTTCCCCTACGCTTTGGCTTCTTTTATGTTAATAAATTGACAGAAAACTTTTACTTTTTCGGTTCCATGTTATAAGCAAATTTTTTATTGTTCTAACTTCTATCATCCTTTCCTTAAGGAAGGTCTCTTCAAAGCGGGATGTAGTCAAAGCTCTTATTCAACATGGGTTTTCCAATGATGTGGCACAGGTACATAACTGCGTCATACTTTGATATTTGACAACTGTTCAATTTCTGCTTGTATTCTTGCTTATGCAGTGTTAAAATTTTCATGTTTATTGATAGTTGGATACTGTATTTGACTATACTATCCATTTACTCTTCTGCTTTTCAATGACTATCCACCTTTATCATCTGACATTTGGTTCAATGATGAACATATCTGTATTAAATACTCATATATGAACCCCAGGGCTTTACTCCTTGCGCAAGTTCAGTTTGTTTGTCTATCTGAATTGTCGTATATGTGTACGCACATTTCATCTGATGGCTGCGTAAATAACTAAAATATTTTGAAGAGCTTTGTTGCCTTGATCAACAAGTTGGACATTAGGAGAAAGACATAATTCACTTAAAACTTAATGAAGAAAGAAGAAATAGATGTGTTCAATTGACTGGCACTTTATGTCCCTCCATTTCTTAAAATTTTGTTTTCTTTTGTTGTGCTTGTAGTGGGTTGTGACTAACCTACGACCTACTGGCTCTCCTGATTCACCTTTGTCAAGCTTCTCATGGGTGTTTGACCTGAGGGGGATAGCAGAAATGTATCAATCCTATGAAGAAACAAATTATTGGTAATTACTGTGATCTATGATAACAATGCTAGCTGTACTATGTTGATAGTATGAATTAGAGTAATAGCCAGAGGTCTTGTTTGGCAGTTAATATGATATTTAGTCTGTAATGCTGAAGAAATAATTCCATGGTTTGTGTATATTAGTGTATAAATGGAAATGATTTCCATTTATACACTAATAGTGTATTTACTGATGCCAGGATTAATGATATGTGCAATCACATTGAATTTTGAAATCTAATTTTTCCATACTAGAAGAATGTGTGCGGAGCCAATAATATCTTATGCTTCTATCTATAGGAGAATTGTTGAAGATGTACCCCGTGGTGTGCACGTTAACTTTTTGAAAGCAGAAAGAAGCTTACATAGATGGGCTCTTGAAGATCTTCAGCGAATCCATGCTGCTGAGGAGCTTGCTGCTGAGGAAGGAGGTGGAGTTGAAATGCATGTCCTTGAAGATGCTGGCCACTGGGTATGTAAGTTATATGCTTTATGTGGAGCTTGCTTGTGACATCAGTTAACTTTGTCTATCAACAGGTACATGCTGATAATCCAGATGGACTGTTCAGGATACTGACATCCTCTTTCCAGGGAAGCAAGACCTGAGTACTGTTAGAATTGAATATCCAAACAGATGCAAATCTGTGTAGATATCCAAATTCTAACAAGTACACTCATCTAATTTCTATTTTATTCGGGTCAAATTTTTTTCTTTTTCTTCAGTTAGCCCTTCTATATATACTTTTATTTTATTTTATTTTTGCTTCTTGTACATCTCCAATTTTTTTTTTTCTATCATTATTCATTAAATCCCTCCTCTACAAATAGTTATCAGTTTCATGTCCAGAGTTTGTGAGCCGTTGATTTCTATATATACATGAAGATAGCCGAAACATTTATTAGGAGTTGTTTGGTATGCAGGTATGAAGTCAAGTACTTTTACATCTTGAATCTAAGATATTTCAATATAAGTCTCTCATGCTTCAACTGTTACACGAAACATTTATGATATTGAACTCTCATTTGTGTAATACCCGAATATCTTTCGCCAAGTTTCTAAGATACTTTTAATTTGAAGATTTTGTCTGCAATATAATATAGCAATCAAGATTCCAGCTCTTGGGGATGAAACCAAGGTAAGGTTTCTTCATCCTTCATTGATTCGCATCTCATAGAGATCATTTTGAACCATGCAAATGATGCAATATATAGGTTCTTTAATGTGAAAATGCGGTATTACCGGCGTTATCTAAGTCACTCCAAAGTGACGCTCACAGAAAATTGCATTCTACCTTTCATAATGGTTTCTACAAATTGTGCTGTATGTGCATTATTTTAAGGGAAAAATATTTATTTTTTTAAAGCACATAATATTGTGTCTTAAGTGAAGTGTTTCACTTTACTATTTAATAAAGGAAAAATTATTTGTTCTTTTAAAAAAGATAAATTACATCTTTTTAATACTATGTATTACGCGTAGTACATAGTTATAATATGAAAAATTATTTTTTTTCTCTTTTATCACTTCAGTTGACGTGGAAAGTGAAAAAAAATATTTATTTGATAATCTGTAATTTTTTAAATTATTTAATTAATATAATTTATTCTCTCACCTATTATATCAACTCAGAATAAATATTATATTTAAATTGTTTGCCAAAAATTTCTCAAATTTATTGAATCGTATTTAATTTCCAAATCACTTTATAAATATGAATATATTTAATTGCCAAAAAAATCTTTTTTCTCCTAATTCAATCATATATTATATAATAAGCGTATCATTGGTTTACCAAAAAATTATTTTTTCCTTTTCTTTAATTTTTTTTTCTTTGAGGCTTGGGCTACTACTTGAAATAAGTAAACCCTCCCCTCTCTTATATCAACCCACCCTTTTTAATAATGCACAATTTTGAAAAAAAAATTACATACAAATTTTCCTAAACTCCGATCCATCTAATTTGACCAAGGAACCAACTTTACCAAAATAATAATAATAATAATAATATTTCTTTCTTCATGAAACATATAAGCTGTTGAAACACATTTTCAAAAGAACTTCAAGATTCCAAATTGTCGAAATTGAAAATCGAGATATTTCATTACGAAATAAAAAAATTGATGAAAAAATATACTTGTAAGTGGGTAAAAGAAAATGTATTGTGAAGTGTTAAATGATATTGAGATTAACAAAGACCTAAGGCTGAACTGTAACATCCCATATAATCGACTGACATAGAGGATATTACATTATATTTTAATTCTTATTTTAAATAAAAGACAAGAATTATACTGAGATCCTAATGCATCGGATATAAAATAAGACATATGATAAAATATACTTAATTTTTTTTTTGGTAATCTAAATATACTTAAAATTTAATTATACATTTAACTGAAGTCAAGTTCACTATTACATCTGAATAAGCCTAAATTACATCATAATCTAAATTTAAAATAAATATTTTTATTCTATCATTCACTCCACCGAATTTTGTACGGTCTCCAAAATCTTTACTCATAGTGCTTTCTTCCTACTACAAAGCAATACATATTGGGCTGTTTATTCTCTAGAAAAGTTAGCATGAAAACAAACAGATCGAACTATTACCAATCCAACCACTTTAGTGAAAAATATCATTCTCTTAAGAAAATTTATAAGGATAAAATAATTACAGTAGAAACAATCACATGTAATAAATTGTGTAAAATTTAACTAAAATTATTAGTGCCTAAATTTTGTAAGTCTCTGAATGTGAAAGGTTCTCTGTGGCGAAACTCAAGCTATAATAAGACGTCCCTTATCTTATAAATATCTTGATCTTCTTGTGGGTTAGTCATATCAAAATCATTCATTAAAATATTACATATTCTATTAATATCCATTTAGTACCAAAGGAATTATTTAGTCCTATAGTCTTTATTCAAGATCATTCTTATAATTAATTTAGGAAAATAATGTTTTCTCCCAATATTATCTTCTTTCTTATTTCCACCACTCCTTTTCTTCTTTCTCATTCTCTTCTCCTTCTTCTTTTCTCCTTTATTTTCTTTTCTCTCAAATTCTCCTATCTCTATTTTCTGTTTTCCCCTTTTCTTTTTGTTCTCTGTTTCTTTCTTCGCGTCAGATATGTTTCTTTCATATATATATATATATATTATACGTGTTGAACATGTAAACTCAAATTATATAATCGTTACTTTTTTCGAATAAAAATCTAACTAACTAATGATTATTTAGTTAAAAATCTTATACTTTTTTTTTTTTTTTTTTTTGATAACATAAAATCTTATACTTTTATCTTAGTAGCTTGCACGATTTCACCACGTGACTTATAACTAGTTATATCATTTATATTATTATTTTTATATTATACATATTTATTTATTTATTTTATTGTTATTATTTATTTATTAGTTATAAAGCTATTTAAAACAATGTCAAATTCATTCCTATTGTAATCTGGCACTCTTAGCGCCAAGTTGAAGATTCTAGAACCAGGGTGAGGATTTTAGCGCCAACTTGGCACCGGAACAATACCAATTTTGTTTTTGAACAATTTTTTTTTTTAATATTACATGAACCATTAAGATTCTGTGAGAGATTGCTCAAACATTCATTTGGTTTTGCAGTTATTCGTAGAACTCTAAGCAAGGGTTCCTAAAACCCAAAGATTCACATCTTGTTTTTCCTATAAAGTTTGAGTTCTTGTAAGAAATTATTGAATCCATTCTTAAGTAGAGGAGGATATTTTGACTACCAAAAATTTCCACTACCACCTTACTACCTATCTAATCACCATTGGATTAACATTTTCTCTTTCTTCAAATTTTTTTTAACATTCTCTCTCCTTGATCCAATGGTGATTTGATAGGTTGTAAGGTAGTAAACATTTTTGGTAGTCAAAATATCCCCCCTCTTTTAAGTATTATTGAAGTTCTTTTCTTGAATATTGACCGAGAGTGTGTGTGAGTCTTTTGAAGCATCTTTTTATTAATTGATGTTATATCATTATTGATCAATTTTTTTAAATATATATTGTGTTTGTTTTCTCACTGACCGAATGATTTGATTTATAGTGGTTTACACTCTGAAGACTAATTTAGTAAGAATTATTATTTTTTGAAATGTTCATTCATTGTAATATTTGGTCATTAATCCTTCTTACATATTCAAAAAATATTATCTTGACATTGATTTATTATTTCACTCGTAAAACTTATTAATATTTTATTATTCTTGCATACTCATTCATTTTTGAAGTAATATCGAGTTGTGTATGCTTGAATTTTTGAAATGATACTAATATTGAAATCACATAAAAAAGTGGTTAAACATAATAAATTGGATTTGATAAAAAAGAAACAATTTGGTTCAATTTCTATTATCAAAATAACAAAATATTCAATTCTAAAATAATGGCTTTAAATATCATTTTATAGAGCAATTATTATTAATTTAATATTCAAAATCCAAAAAATAAGCAAATAATATAAAAATAAGTATAATTAATTACAAACAATCAACATTAAACACATCTAAATTGTGAAAATAATTAGATTAAAATAAAAAAAAGGTATATCTAAATCCCAAAATAATATACGCTCACATGTATAATTCTAAGTCAATTCTAAATACATCATCCTCCTTTGCTAGAAAAATATTTGCTTTCGAATTTGCTTTATCTTCACTTATATTAACCTTTTGAGGTGATAACTCAGGTGACATTTCTTTTGATACTATCTTCAAGAAGATAATTGCTTCATGTAATTGAACAATTAAATAATCAAAACATATGATAAAAAATCTATACCTTATGTTGATTTTGTTGATAGCTTTGCCATCTTTGCACACTCTTCATGACCTATCCTTCTTAGGAACCAACAAAGCTAGTACTGCACGATACTCCTGCTTTCCTATAGTGCACATTCTGACGGCTTTTGTTTTTGTCGCTATAACTCTTCAAGTTCTTCTAGGCTCATTTTTGTATATTGCTTGATTGAGAATGGCAATTGTTCCTGATATGAAATCAATACAATGTTAAACATCATTCATGGGTGGTAACTCAAAGGGCATCTCTTCTGGTACCATATTGGCAAAGGCCTCTTCCCAATTATCATCATATTCATCATAAAAAAGAGAGAGTAAGTGTATAAGTTTAATTTACAATTATAGAAAAAAAATTTAGTAACAAAGGGATAGCCGGATAGGATATTGTTATTATCAAATAATGTTATTATTAATGTTATTTTCATATCTTAATTATTAATTTTTGTCAATCAACGATTATAATTTTCATAAATTAAATTTATTAATTAATTATTAATTTATAATAAATAATAATCATTATTGACAAAAAATCAACATAAATATGATAATAAGTAACAATATGCCATCCCTGTAAGTTTTGGTTCTCACGGTTTAAGAATTAGGGTTGGAGGCACGCAGGGTGACGTGGCACCTTCACAACACAACACAAAAGCAAATTCTCAAAATCTCATGCTCTCTCAGTTCCGGTGAACTCACGGCGTTGCTCTCCTTCCATCAACGGCGGTTTTCACGGTGGTTAACGGTGACCTGTCTAATTTCCGCGTTAAACCTGTAATTCTCTGTCCAACTTATCGCTTTATTATTTTGCTTATAATAGGTTGAGCTTTTTGAATGGTGATTTAACTTTCGCTTACGGTTGGTTTAACACTCTATTTCTCTGCTCAAGTTCTCTCTTGAATGTGCAAAAATGTAATTGTATTGCAATGCCATCCGTGTTTGACTGTTGAATATGAATTGTGAACTGCTGCTAAGTTTCAACTTGTTATGATTCGTATAATTTTGTAAATAACGTATGTTGGTGTTACTATTTAGGTGAAAAATAAAGTTATAACTCTTACCTCTATTAAAAGTAATCATTCTATAGAAATTACTTGTCTTATATGAAAAAAACCATTTTTCTTCATTTTCAGGGTGAATAAGTTTTCCAGTTTGTGGACAAACTTAATGTACTACCCATTTTCTGGAAGCAACTTAATATAAAGAGTGTGCGGGTTTCTCTGCAAGTTGCCGTCACCGCTAAAGACACTGCTTTGGAATGTCGTATTAATATTTGATGTTGGAAACGAGACTAGTGAGGCAGTTTCAAAACCACATCGTTCAAATGTTGGTGAAGACTTGTGTTTGGTTGTTATTTGTCATGATAGTTTATGCCAGCTTCTACATTGTTTTATGTACCCAGAGACCTGTTCTTGTCTCGGCTGCAGAAGTTCATACCAAAATCATGGAAACAACCCACCAAACCAAAATCATTTCAGAAACCGTTCGCGTCTACTGATGCATCTATGGTTGGTGTTCTTATTGCATCTCTCAAGGATTTTGTGACCCATGGGCATTTATCAAATGCATTCAAAACCTTTGTTAATATACAGCACCATGCAGCTTCTTCTGCTTCTTTCTATCTTATTTTACACCCCATTAGCTCTCTTCTATTGGCATGCACCAACCTTGAGTCATTGCCACAGGGTAAGCAGCTTCATGCCCATATCATTTCACTGGGTCTTGATCAACATCCTATCTTGGTTTCTAGGCTTATTAATTTTTACACAAACGTCAATCTCCTTGTTGATGCTCACATTGTCACTGAGAATTCTAATAGTTTGAATCCTTTGCATTGGAATATGCTTATCTCGTCATATGTTAGAAATGGGCTTTTTGTGGAGGCTCTTTCTGCCTATAAGAAAATGTTGAATAAGCAGATTAAACCGGATGATTTCACTTACCCATCTGTTCTCAAGGCTTGTGGCGAATTATTAGATTGCACTACTGGCGTGGAGGTTCACAAATCTATTGAAGCTAGCTCGATGGGGTGGAGCTTGTTTGTGCACAATGCACTGATCTCCATGTATGGTAGGTTTGGGAAACTGGAGGTTGCTCGTCACTTGTTTGATAATATGCCAGCAAGAGATGCTGTTTCTTGGAACACTATAATCAGCTGTTATGCTTCTAGAGGTATGTGGGAGGAAGCATTTCAGCTATTTAGAAGCATGCAGGAGGAGGGTATTGAAATGGATATAATTATATGGAACACCATTGCTGGAGGGTGCTTACATTCAGCCAATTTCAGGGGGGCACTTGAGCTGCTTTCTCAGATGAGAACATCCATTCATTTGGACTCTGTTGCAATGGTTGTCGGATTAAATGCATGCTCCCACATTGGAGCCCTTAAATTGGGGAAGGAGATTCATGCTCATGCTGTACGAACTTGCTTTGATGTGTTTGACAATGTAAAGAATGCATTAATTACAATGTATTCCAGGTGTAGGGACCTTGGGCATGCATATATGTTGTTTCATAAAGTAGAAGAGAAGGGTTTGATTACTTGGAATGCCATGCTTTCTGGATATGCTCATATGGATCGATCCGAGGAGGCGTCCTTCCTCTTTAGAAAAATGTTACATGAGGGTGTTGAACCTAATTTTGTGACCATTGCAAGTGTTCTTCCCCTCTGTGCTCGCATAGCAAATCTACAGCATGGTAAAGAGTTTCATTGCTACATTATGAAGCGTGAACAGTTTAAGGACTATTTATTATTGTGGAATGCCCTTGTGGACATGTATTCAAGGTCTGGCAAAGTTTTAGAAGCCAAAAAAGTGTTTGATTCATTGAGTAAAAGAGATGAAGTCACATATACTTCCATGATTATGGGATACGGTATGAAGGGAGATGGAAAAATTGCTCTAGAACTATTTGAAGAGATGTGCAAGCTTGAGATTAAACCAGATCATGTAACTATGGTTGCGGCTCTAACGGCTTGTAGTCATTCTGGTCTTGTAGTCCAGGGGCAATTGCTCTTTAAAAAGATGATAGATGTTTATGGGATTATTCCCTGCATTGAGCACTATTCTTGCATGGTTGATCTCTTTGGGAGGGCTGGTCTTCTAAACAAAGCAAAGGAGGTTATTACAGGGATGCCATACATGCCAACTTCAGCAATGTGGGCCACTCTCATAGGAGCTTGTCGAATCCATGGAAATACAGTGATGGGGGAATGGGCTGCAGGAAAATTGCTGGAAATGAAGCCTGATCATTCAGGTTATTATGTGTTGATTGCCAACATGTATGCTGCTGCTGGTTGTTGGAGCAAATTAGCAGACGTGAGGACTTACATGAGGAATTTGGGTGTGAGAAAGGTTCCTGGTTGTGCTTGGGTTGATGTTGGTAATGAGTTTTCTCCCTTTTTGGTGGGGGACACTTCCAACCCTCATGCGTGCGAGATTTACCCCTTGATGGATGGATTGAATGAGCTAATGAAAGATGCTGGTTATGTACCTAGCGAGGGGTCTGTTTCATCCGAGGAAGATTTCGAGGAGATGAATATCGTAGGGAATCTATACTAAATACAAGTTATACATAGAATTATAGACGGCTATTCTTGCACTTTTAGCCTTTGGCAGTTTGTTATTACAATCCCAAATGTACGGCTTAAAATGCAGAAAATTGCTTAATCAGTTGCTAGATCAAGCAGAAAAATGAAGTCTGCACGGTAAAACTATCATGAGTTTATTTTCAAATTGCCATTTTACTTCTTTAGTACGTGTTCCTTAGTGACAGCCATTTCATTAAAATGAGGAGTCGTGGGAAGCAAATGACGGTGAAAGCTCTGAAGGGAGCCACTGGAGAATCTCCTATCTTGATAAGAATTTATTCAGCATGGAGTTCTTTTACTTTACTGTTACGGTAGATGAACTTAGATCTGCACAATGCACATGATAAGGTGTCTCTGTCTCTATGTATTATATTATTCATGAAATTGTTATGATGGAAGAATTTTTCAAAATGAATTTCCAGATAGGATTAAATACATGAGAAGATGAATATTTTAAATTTCCAGATACAAGGATTAAATACCTGAGAAAATGCATATTTTAAGTATTGAATTTAGTGGAAGATTTGAGATTAAAAATCTGTGTAATCAGCCTACACAGGTAGGTATTTATATTACATCGAGCATTAGTTACAAGAGGAACTAATCAACACGTGTATAATGAGTAATAACTAAAACTACTCATTATTACATACATTTGCTGTAAATCATTTAATTCTATCAATAAGGTCCTCATTAAATTCAATTAAGGATCTTTTGGTTGGCCCCAAATACCTGAGGTTGAGACTGTTTGCTTTTAGTTACTCCTCAAGGTTGTGTATCATATTTGACATTAAGGAGTTATCAGAAAATAATATTGGTTCATCTGTCAGATTTGTTTTCAGATTGGTTCCTGGGAATGACCTAGAAATTGAATGTATATCATTTTTTAAAAACCCATTTGCAGATCTTGCAAAAGGGGACTTAAAAAGCTGAACTTAATAACAAATTAAGTAAGCCTTTCAAAATTTTGGTAGGGAGTAAAAGTCTAAGCTGACGAGGATTATGATTTTACTTTCTGTCTTCTTGTTTGCTTGTATTTATGTATGAGTGCCTTTGAGTTGTTTCATACTTATTCCTATGCTATTTTAAGGCTTGGGTTTTAGATGCTACCCCTGGAAAATTCGAGTAGGTGGAGATGGAGAGGACCACCCAGCAGAACTCATATCCTTTCTAAGTACACTGCAAAAGGAGGTAGATTTAGAAAATGAATGTAACAATGATGTTAATTTGATTTAATATGTTGCTCTTGGTTTGGCTTTGATAGAACTGGATCAGAAATAGGAAGAACGATGAATCTTTATTACTGAAAAAACTCTGTTCGGTATTAATGAGATACAGAACACAGGTCAAGAATGATACCAAAGTAGGATTCTCTCTCTATCTCTCCAGGTATTTGAGAGACCTGGTTCTCTTCCTCCCAATTTCTCTCAACAACAAAAAACTAATTACAATCTTCCCTCTATTGCTAGGTATGCCCTATAACCATAGTAGTTAATTGTGCCGCAATAGCACCGCGAGCCGCGGCGTATGAGCGTTGCGGTGCCTCGCCGCAAGAAATTGCGCTGTGCTGCACCGGAATGCAATAGCGGTCATTGCTATCGCATATTGCTGCCATAAGGCAAAATGTCAATTTTGTCCTAAATTTAAATGTGTATTAGAAAATTTAAGGGTGTTTTAGTCTATCTGTGTCTTTCTCTGTCATTTATGCTATATCTGCCTTTAAAAAATGTTTCTTTTTGTCATTATTTCTGTCATATATCTATTCCGCTATTTCCGTAACCGCAACCCGCTATAGGCTATAGCGTTTTTCGGGGTTGGGCGCAATATGCCGCAATCTGCATTTGATAACTTTGCCTATAACCCCCCTTCTCTTCCTTCCCAATCAGTTAAAGCTTCTCTAACTGACTAGCATTTCAGATGTCATATTAAAATTAACAATCTACCTCTTCAGCTATTACATCTATTTTCCTTATCACACTCCTTAACAGGTTCCCAAGGTCTAGTTGTTGGGTTTGACTTAAATTCTTATTTGGATAAATATTGACAGTTTATTTTGTGTAGAATAAATTTTTTGAATTGTAATTAACATCAAGATATGTGAGAGATATGTGAATATTTGTTTTTAATAGGAAATTAAGGAAACTCATAAGGAGAGTGTAAACCAATTTTTTTTGAGCTATGGATGCTTGTATTAGAGAGGGCGAGCCTGTAGCAGTGGTAAAACTACTCCTTTGTAACTAAAAGGTTACAAGTTTGAATTCGGGAAACAGTTTTTTTACAAATATGCAAGGGTAAGGCTGCGTACAAGGATTATCTTCACCCCTGCCATCGCTAGTCAAGGTTTAATGGGAGTGATTTTATGGATGCCTGTATTGTGGAATTGTTAGAGGTAGAGAATGAGAATAAGAGTGTGAGAAAGATTGTCTTGTAAGATCACCTTAGGGCGAGATCCTCATATAGCTTAGCGGAGATATAGGAATAAGTGGTAAGGTAGTTATGAAATATAGGAGATCAAGAATGTGATAAACATTTTCCCATAATCTTGTTTTGATATTTAGATTTGATCTCTTCTCATCCGTGGATGTAGGCATGTTGGGCCCAACCATGTTAAATTGTGTGTGATTTGTTTGAAAAGCTTTTCCCCTGATTACTAGTATTTATCTAAACATCTATTGATGGGCATGTGTTATTCCTAAACATTGGTTTCTTAGACATATCACTATCAAATACAAGTAAGAATTTGGGGAAAGGTAAGGCGGAAGAGAATGGAATAGAAGAAGAATTGAGGGAACTATAGGAATAAAGTTGGTCACAAACTCACAATTATGCATGCCCACTGTGCTAATTTACATTTTTTAATATATTAACATTATCTGGGTCCTCTTTGCTTCTTTGGTTGTCATCTCAATAACATAATAACTTTATCTTCCCCTACACTTTGGCTTCTTTTATGTTAATAAACTGACAGAACACTTTTACTTTTTTGGTTGTGTTATAAGCAAATTTTTTATTGTTCTAACTTCTATGATCCTTTCCTGAAGGAAGGTCTCTTCAAATCGGGCTTTAGTCAAAGCTCTTATTCAACATGGATTTTCCAGTGATGTGTCTCAGGTACATAACTATGTCATACTTTGATATTGACAACTGTTCAATTTCTGCATGTATTCTTTCTTGCTTATGCAGTGTTAAAATTTTCATGTTTATTGATAGTTGGATACTGTATCATGTCCTTGGATACTGTATTTGACTATACTATCCATTTACTCTTCTGCTTTTCAATGACTATCCACCTTTATCATCTGACATTTGGTTCAATGTTGAACATATCTGTATTAAATACTCATAGATGAACCCCAGGGATTTACTCCTTGCGCAAGTTCAGTTTGTTTGTCTATCTGAATTGTCGTAACTGTGTGCACACGTTTCATCTGATGGCTGATTAAATAACTAAAATATTTTGAAGAGCTTTGTTGCCTTGATCAACAAGTTGGACCTTAGGAGAAAGACATAATATACTCAAAACTTAATGAAGAAAGAAGAAATAGATGTGTTCATTTGACTGGCACTTTATGTCCCTCTATTTCTTAAAATTTTGTTTTTCTTATGTTGTGCTTGTAATGGGTTGTGATTAACCTACAACATACCGGCTCTCCTGATTCACCATCTTCAAGCTTCTCATGGGTGTTTGACCTGAGGGGGAATGGGGAAATGTATCAATCTGTGTAGAAACAAATTTGTGGTAATTACTGTGATCTATGATAACCATGCTAGCTGTTAATATATTGATAGTATGAATTAGACTAGTTAATTTGGCAGTTAATTTGATATTTAGTCTGTATAGCTGAAGAAATAATTTAATGTTTTATGTATTTACTGATGCCGGGATTAATGATATGTGCAATTACATTGAATTTTGAAATCTAATTTTTCCATACTAGAAGAACATGTGGAGCCAATAATATTTTATGCTTCTGTCTATGGGAGAATTGGTGAAGATGTACCACGTGGTGTGCACTTTTAACTTTTTTGAAAGCAGAAAGAAGCTTACATAGATGGGCTCTTGAAGATCGTCCGCGAATCCATGCTGCTGAGGAAGGAGGTGGAGTTGAACTTGAAATGCATGTTCTTGAAGATGCTGGCCACTGGGTATGTATCTAATATGGTTTATGTGGAGCTTGCTCGTGACATCATTTAACTTTGTCTATCAACAGGTACATGCTGATAATCCAGATGGACTGTTCAGGATACTGTCATCTCTTTCCATGGAAGCAAGACTTGAGTACACTTATCTAATTTCTATTTTATTCGGGATGGGGTTGCCTTCACAGTTTGATGTTATCAAATTTTATTTTTTCTTCAGTTACCCTTCTATACATACTTTTATTTTATTTCCTACCATGTTTCATTAAATCTCTCCTCTACAAATGGTTACAAGTTTCATGTCCATAGTTTGTGAGCCGTTGATTTCTGAGTATACATGAGGATAGCCTTTAGGAGTTGTTTGGTATGCAGGTATGAAGTCAAGTATCTTTACATCCTGAATCTAAGATATTTGGTGAATATAAGATTCTCAAGCTTCAACTGTTACACGAAACATTTATGATATTGAACTCTCATTTGTGTAATACACGTTTTTTTTTTCCCGTTATGTACTCTCGTTTGTGTAATACCTGAATATCTCTCGTTAAGTTTCTCAAATACTTGTAATTGGTCTGCAATGTGATATCTAGGTATGATTTCTTCATGCTTCATTGATTTGCATCTCATAGAGATCATTTCGAACCATGCAATATATATTTTCCTTAATGTGAAAATGTGTTGTTACGGTCGTTATCTAAACCAAATCCAAAGTGACGCTCACAGAAAATTGTATTCTACCTTTCAGAATGGATTCCACAGATGTTGTGCTGTATATGCATTATTTTAAGGGGGAAATATTTATTTATCTTAAAAAAACTTAATATTGTCTTAAGTGAAATTATTTCACTTTAATATTTAGTCAATTTAATAAAATAAGTAAAATATAAATTATAATAAAAAGTAAAATATTATAATTTAACTTAAAATGATATAATATTATATTATTTTTTATTTTAAATTAGAATTATCTCCATTTTTTCTTATTTTAAATTAGAATTGTCTGTATGCATTCTAAACTTTGATAGGGTAAAGAATAAAAACAAAAAAAACAAAAGGAAAGAAAGCAATCCGGTTTTCAAGATTGCACTCTAATATGTGTATCCTCTTTCGGCGGTCGTTGCAGAACAATCATTTTCATGGATTGCCGATGGATATATTGGCGGTGGATAGGCTTTGGCACAAAATAATCTCATACATAAAAAAAATAAGTTATTCTTCTTATCTTTCTTTCTGTCTACTTTGCCTATCAATTTTTAACATCGTTAGATCAGAATCTCAATAGAAAAAAATAATAAATATAATTAAGATTATAATCTAATGATGTTAAAAAGTAGTAGGTAAAGATTAACAAAAAAAAAAAAAAAAAAAAAAATGTTATAAAAAAAAAAAAAAGATTAACAAAAAAAATGATAAGTAGAATAACCTATCTAAAAAAAAAAAAAAAAAAAAAAAAGACTCCATCTCTTCATCCATAATTTGCATAACCAAACCTCCTACAATCGTTCCTCCACTTCTTGCCAAGTTTTAGATATATTAGTAAACGTCATTCAGATGTGAATCCCTCGATTTGATATTCATTCCTGGATCTTTTGTCGATTTTTCAAATTCGCCAAAAATTAATAGCTTCCTCAAAATTGTCTTCGAATCAATCCCTTGAACAGTCAACCAGCTTTCCAGGAAATCCATGTGAGCTCTGCACTGTTAAACTATCACGAGTCAATTTCCAAATGGCCATTTTACTTCTGCAGTATATTGGATTTCATTTGTGTTCCTTAATAACAGCCATTTCATTAAACTGAGTCAGTCAACATTTTATAAAGAACATGCCTGTGTCTATCAACTGCTCCATAATTAATAGTTATCAACCTTCAAAAGACAGTAATAATTGCTCAAACCAAAAAATAAAAAAAATAAAAAATGAATTTGATATTTTGTGATTTAATTTCAAAACCCAAGTCTTAAGTGAAACCAAGTGCGAAATATCTAAAGAATAAAATCGTAGTACAGAGAACATTTTGGCCAGTGACAGCGTAATAAATTAAAGTATTAAACTTTAAATTAAACCCAAATCTAAATCCTTGTCATAATGCATGGACGGAAACGCGGAACACTATTGATGATGAAAAGTAAACAAGAACTATATAATAATAGCACGTCTATATTCTTAAAGCTGTGAATTTCCTAATTCAATCCAAAATTTCCTACAAAATTTTAGCTCTGATAGTGTCTCAAAACAACCAGCTTCTTATCAAAGATGGTGAATGTATAATGTGATGTCAACCTTTTCCCAGCCTGATGGGTTCGGACTATTTCGCAGCTGAAACAGTGAGGGATAGGAAAATGGAAGCAAGAACTGTAAAAATTGAAGTCAGCGATCAACACCAACTAACTCGACATCAAATACAAGCCACGAATTTGGTGGTATACTCCCAACACGTTTGTCTGCGTATCTGTGTGACATAAAACAAAACACTTTGCATAAACAACATAAGATGTGCTTTTCAACAGTAAGACCAAATTAAACCCATCATAGTCATCCACACAACAAAGTATATGGCATAATACGAGACAATTCAGATAGTGAATTGAATTTAATCACACCCAAACCATTCAGATACAAAAATAAAATAAAAAAGACATTGGGCAATTTCATACCCCATCGATGGTGGAACTGTGATTCTTCTTTTGTCGCCAATCCTCATCCCTGACAAAAAAAAAAGAAAAAGAAAATTACGATAAGTATTAACAACATATAAGTATGAAAAACATTAGACTCTGCATAAAATATTCATACTATATATTACCATTGACCCCAACCTCCCACCCCTTGATGACTTGTCCTACACCTGCAAAAACAAAAGAAAATAGGTAAAGGCATGTATAGAAAGGAATGTGCCTGCAAATTCAACACAACACAATATATACCAAGGCGAAATTTAAAGGGTGCTCTTCCCACGTTTGAGTCAAATATTTTCCCATCTTTTTGCAGCTTCCCAATATATTTAACACTGACCTGAAAACAAACAATAAATTCCTGTTAAAAGAAATTACATTAAAAAATAAACAAAATTACTCTTCAGTAAACTATGACAATTCAATCATAAAAAATCAGTAGATGATGTGTAACCTTCTTTCCGAGAGTGGCTCTTTTGCCATCTGGTTTACCCATAAATAGCTCCTCTATAACCAACCCATTTGGAAAGGTTCTCACTTGAGATGGCTTAGCTTCAGTTTGTTTCTTCCCTTTTCTCTCTGAGGTGGACAAATTCTGATTTTCAACAGTTGGATCAATTTCATTTACAGTAGCTACCTCTACAGACTCGTTGGTCTTTTTCTTCTTTTTCTTCTTGTTTTTCTTCTCAGCAAGGTCCCTGCCCACAGATACCACAAACTCAAATAGTTAGCACCACTGTAAATAATGTGAAGAGTGCAACAGACGGGAGGAAATCAAGCCTCCTAAATTTCCAAGCTACCCCTCAAGCACTCCCTTGGTACAAAATTCACCAGAAAACCAAGCAAGACTTGAGAATTTGACATCTTATAGAGTTGAGTTCCAATCTACTGAAAGTAAAGACATCTAACGAGAAAGAAAACTCAGTTACCAAGGTCTTATTTGCAATAGGATTTTTAGAACAGTTGACCAGGTGTTCAGAGGATTTAGTCAACAAAAGGGGAATGATAATTTGGCTTTGCACAACAATATCAAGAAAAATTGAGACCCTTCATATTTTACATTAAATATTTCAATCAACCATCTGTAACACCATAAGCCCTCTGCAATATCACCAGTATTCTAGTTATTCAGATGAAAGTTCTTACTCGTTGTTGGATAACTTTCCATCATGCCCATCCTTTGCATGAGAAACATTGTTCGGGTTGGGTGTAGCTTTAACCACCTTGGGATGCTTTTCATCTGGCATAGTAAAATTAGTCTCATTACTATTGCCAGATGCATGAGCACTTTCCCCTTTACCATGTTCTTTCAACTTATTCTTCTTCTTTTTCCTGAAATCAATACCAGAAACATTCAGTGCAACACAGCCAGCACATACATACAAAGACAAAAGAACAGAATGATTTATCATTTCATCTTTTTTCTTGTCCTCCCTTTTTTAAAAAAAAGCTGGGTCAAGGGAAATTTCAGAATGAAATTATTTTCAAGAATTATCGAACAGGTAGATCAATCTTACCCATCTTGCAGTTGCTCATCTTCATCAGCACTTTGAACTTTTCGTTTTAAACTAGCAGAATGATCAACACCTTTTGCCTTCTTGTTAGCTTTCTCAGTTTTTTTACGTGTCTGTTCCCCTTTCATTTCTGCTTCCACCTTCTGAGACTCAGATTTAGATTTCGCTGTAGTGGAAATTGGAAAACCATCTTCATCTTCACTATCCACATCATCATCATCTTCACTTTCCAGAACATGGTCAGTCTCACCCCTAACAACAATTGGAAGCTGAGAACTTTTGTTGTCTTTCTCTTTCGAGGGAGCTACTTGTTTCTTTTTCATCAATTTCTTAGTTGAATCATCTCCATTTTCAGGTTTATCATCTTCCACTATTTCCTCAATTACAACTGTAAGAAATGTCACGTAACAAAAAAAGTATACGATGTCATTCATGTTGATTTCGACTGAAAATTTTTGTGAACAATGAAGCTGTAAAATTTCACTCAATTTTTTCCTTGCATTTTACAGTTTTTCTTTCCTACTTTCACACACCAGGAATGAATGTGAGAGTAAATAATGAGGTGGATGCAGCACAAAAGAATGACCACTACTACTAAGTATGATGACAATATATTGATAAAACTTATATCATTATAATAAAACTTAGAAATATATGATAGGATATTTAAAGCATATCTATTATTATATAATTATGAACCTGCATGTGCACAACCAATTGCAAAATTTCTCAGATTATGCTAAGACTTTTTAGGGGGAAAACATCGCCACAGGATTAGAGTCTTTGATAATATTTAATATTTTATAGAAATTTTAATATTTATGAAATGATAAATATGTATAAAAACACCACGTGAGAGTTTGAAAAATATAAAATAAAAATAAAAGGAAACATAAGAAATGAGCAGAAACATATACAGAATCATTTGATGGCTTCAAGAAAAGTCAATAATATAATCAAAATACCTCCACGATTTTGGACTGGCGAAGATTGGTACAAGTTAATATCATCATCATTGAAAAAGTCATCATCATATTCATCATCTTCACTATCATATTCAGATGATTCCTCTGTCTCAGTTCCCACAATATCCTCTCCCAATGAATCACTTTCACATTATAGTAGGAAATCAGGAAGATAACTATAAAAGAAGTGTACAAAAAGCACTCTGTCTTAATCAAAAACTATATGTAGCAAAATTTGAAATGCAATGCAAATAAACCAAGAAATGGAAGTTCTTCCAAAGGATACTATTCATAGTCATCTCTAAGATCATCCCCATCATCGGCCACAAAATAACCAGAAAGATGGATGCTTCGTGAACCGATCACTGAGAATGCCACTAAGTCATCATCGTCAAACTCAAGATTCAAAGGGCATGACTCACTCATATTTGGTAGCAGTGAACACAAGAAAACTGGACTTTTGTGTCCAGAAGAGCACTGAAGAATGCTTTTCTCTGTCGACGAGCCAATGCCTAGAGTAGCCTGAATTTTTAGGACAGGAAGAAGAGAAACAGAAGGAAAGTACTTATTAGCTACTACTACAAAATTTTATCCGACTTTAAAAGATATCAACAGTCAATTCTACAGACTTCAGATTCCTATAGTGTCAAACAAATGCAAGTAATTTTATATGAATGCAAATGTTATAGTGAAATCCAATGATGCTTAGCTAGGCAAGTGCTAGAATCATACTGTCACCTGAGTCAACGCAACTATCATCTAAAACATACCATAAAAAGGTACAAGTCAATATCTGACAAATAAATCTAGACTATGATGAAGCATTTTTAATCCTGATGAACAGATAACATCAAGCAAATTCATCCAGAGTCTAAAATTAAAACCCAAGTGGCAATTAAATTTCAAAGCTCAAGGCCAATCATCACAGAAAAACCAGTAAAATTGTTGGGAACTTCAACACTGTTGTATTACAAAATTCAAGATAGTATAAACAAAAAGCCTCCCAGAATCTCTGGTATTATCAGTAAAAGAATTAGGAGTTGAATTTATGAATGAAGAAGAACCTGAGTCACGTGAAGTTTTCCTTGCACATTGTCTGCATGATAAGGATACGGTTTGCCAGGTTTCACTTCAATCCCTAAGCTCAAACAAAAAAACAATTGGGGAAAAAGACAAAATAAATAATAGGAAGAGTTCAAAATCCATGATTATCAATCAGAAATGCATAGAACAACAAATCCCTATTGGCATTTTTTTTCCGTGAAAATAATGAACCTCAAATGTACCGAGTCCAAGAAAACAAAACAAAAAACGAAAATCAAGTGCAAGAAACACAAATGAGTTAAGTTCAGTAGCTGAGTAACACAAGGTGAAAAGAAAATGGAAATTTGACAATGATAATCGCAGCCAGGGTTAAAAGAAACAACAGAAGTACTTCAACAATGTTTCTCAGATACCAAACACAGTGATAATTAGAAGAGGAACTAATGGAAATGGAAGAATGGAAAACGATGACTAACCCCAGAATCCCATTGTTGATGTCAAATGAAATGAAACTCAACCTCAGGGTTCCAACCTTAGTATAAACCCTAAAAGTGGCTGTCGTATTGGATTAGGCCTGCCGTTCACACTTCGCAATTCACAGACTGACCCTAGCCATTATACGACACGCAGGTAGTCCATTTAAAGACACATCGCGCGGATTTCGCCAATTGGCCCAGTTGCATGCTCGAATTGCTGACACATTTTTCTTTTATCAATAAATAAGTCCAACTACAAGTTACTTTAATCTTCAATTTAGTTTTTTTTTATCTCTAAACAAACTAAATATTAAATCTGGATGACTCGCTAGAAATAATAACATAAGGAAAAAAATCTTTTTTTTCTTTAAAAAAAAAATCAATACGAAATTTCATTAGTATGATATGCATCATGCATGGTTTTCTAATTTTATAAAAGATAAATAAATTGTTATAAATTTATTCAAAATTGAATTCAAAGTCACTAAAATTTCGTTGGAGAATAGTTGAAACACATATTCTAGAGATTAAAAAATAGGTTAAGCCATACTTTAGCTTAAATATGTTAAATATATATAAAATATTTCAAGCATGTTTTGTCTTATTAACCTGATACAAGTAAAATTACAAGTTTGACTTTTGTCAAGTCTGTGAAGTCTTTAAAAATAACATATTGCATTCATTAAAATTATATATTATGATTATTATAAACTATAGGTGAAACTACAACTCAAAATATTAATAATTTAACTACATTGCTAACAATCAAATTGAATCAATATGTATTATTTATTATTATAAAATTAAATTTTAATTTAATTTCAAATAAGTTAAAAATTTATACACGCACTCATGCCCATACACACACATATATATTATATATATATATTATTTAACAAAGAAATTTGTACATTATCTATATTTATTTTAAAAAAATTATTATACTTAAAAAAAATTCATTTTCACTCTACCATTAAATATATATTATATAATTCATACACTATTTAAAAGTCAAATTTACATGTAAGTGTGTTTTATGAAATTATTTGGATTCCCATTTACTATATTTTAATGCTTAATTGAAACTTTTTAATAGTTTTTAAGAAAATTATATTTAGTTATTTAAAAAATTTAATCATTTATATTATAATATTTTATTAAAAATACAAGTCAAACCTCGAGGCTTAGAGGTCAGGCATTTTAAAATAGCTTTGTAGCCTAATTATTAAAAAAACCTTTTAATAAGTTCAAACCTATATTATTTTTAAAATGAGTCAGGTCAAGTCAAGTCAAACACAAACGTTGTAGGCCTCTGACAAGTCACCTAACCCATTTAAATCTCTAACAAAAAATTAGAATTACTAAACTGCTAAATTTCATTATTTTTTTAATAGAATCAATTCAAATCAATTGTTAATGTAAATTTCATTATTTTATATGAAAATTAAATCAAATTAAGTTTCTATTATAAACCCTAAAACTATTTTTATTTTATTTTTTATTTTGTTACAAACAATTTCTTCTCAAAAATAAGTCGCACAAGATAGATATCTGGAGTAGAGAATATTAATCCTTATTTATATAAATCAATTGTTAAATTGATCCATCTATTGCAAAGAAATTATTAACATAGCACTCTAAACGATATCATACTTTTTACATTAGTTGTGTGAGCAATATTACTAAACATGGACCAATCATTGACTCAGTCGGAATACCAAGTTAACGAGTCATTGGTTCAATCAGTAGATTGTTGGTATCCACTAGTTGAACTGCTTAAGTTGAGTTTATGTAAAGATATATAATAAGGGAGAATGATTTTTGCAGTTCCAGCAGAAATCATTTCCATGCCACTGATACAAATTTTTCTCTTCTCTCTTTTTTATTTTTGTATCAGTGGCAGAGGAAATGATTTTTGCCGCAACTGCAGAAATCATTTCCCCATGTAATAAAGAAAAAAATGTTTCTGCAATTAATGCAGATAAGTTATCTGAATTTATTCTCAAAACGACGTCGTTTTGATATTGAAATCTTAAAAAATAATAATTATAAAGACTATTATAACCTTGAAATAAATTAAAATTACAAAAATACCATGATTTCCGTCCCAAAACAACGTCGTATTAGGCTTACTGCAGATAACTTATATGCAGTAACTGTAGAAAAAGTGAACCCTATAATAAATGTATAAATAGAAAGGGTTTAACTTTTCTTATGTTGTAGGATTGTAGGAGAGAAAAAAAGTAGGGAGAAATTAAATGTGGGTCCCATATTTTATATTAAAAATGAAAAGAAAAATTAATTGGCACGGAAAACGAATTTGTGTAGGAAAATAGGAGTATCTCATGTGGCATGAGAGTATTATTTCCCAAATAGAAATAATACGATAAGCAAAGTGATCTAACATGATGGTTAACATTTCTCTTCCCTTCCCTTAGGTGCCAAGTTTGAATCCCAAAAGTGTAATTATGGTGAAGTATTTTGCCACAATTTTCAAAAACAAGTTCGACTACAAAATTGATATTCGGTTAGCACCGGTTGAACCCAATTAATCACCGGGTTGCATGCATCGTCAATTGGATCAGTTAATGGTCCGATTCTCAGTTCCACCAATCCAATTGGCCAAGTATACGTACCATTTCTATACTATTTTTTCATCATATAAATAGTTGTAACTTCAAAAGAAAATTTTATATTATAATTTTTGCCCCCTTCCATTTTTATTTATTTTTTACTTGATCATTGAATTCAGCTAATCTGTACACAATTAACTCTTTATAACCAAAACAAATCTAATTAATAAACAACCCAATGGAAAAGTTTAACTTGATGTTGTAAGTTGAAGATAGCACAGTGGCTTTAAAATCCTTCACCCATCAATTTTCATGTGAGGTATCAACTGGTATCAACATTTATAGTTACAATATTATCTCATTATTTATAATTGTAAGAATTTCCTTCCTCTATAAACTGTATTGATATAATCTTATGTCATTACGAAATCTACATAGACAATTATTCGTGCGAGTCACAGGGTCCCAAGGGAAGGATAAGTTGTTTATGATGTTAGTGGCGTCATTAGCAAACCACCGATGAACAACAAAGATGTAAACTGAATCTCAATTGTAAAGATTAGCCCAATGGCTTCTCAGATATAACTTGTGCCCAGTAAGAAGATCTAACCTTGTGCATTACTATCTTAAATCTTCTGAACTCAGAAATAAGATAAAGATTAAAGAAAATTACTTACCTTTTGTCATCAACTTTCACATTGTTCTACAATTCCTACAGCTTCTGAGCTTACAACATAATAATACATGTCTTGGAGTTTCCATGCTGATTCTTGCCAATAACATTGAAGAATTCCATCAGCTCTTTTTTACTTTTGTTGAGCAACCAAAAATTTGAAGCCTCATTCCAAATGCAATTCTTGTTAGAATTCAACATTTATTATCTTCACACCTTTAATGTAAGAGTTTGTACCAATTTCTACCTCAATTACTCCTTTGAGGGACCAATACAGACGGCCAAAAAGGAATTGTCTTTAGCTCCCCATTTACATGAATAACATGGACAATCTACAGAGTAATATTGCCACACATTTTCGAAATTTTAATAAGTAACCACTGGTCAATTAAGTCAGAACTCACAAATAAAGCCTACAAAGGATAGCCAGCAGAATGCATGCAAGTAGTCAGTATTGCGATTTCGGACACAAGGCACCCATCATAATCCATAAATATATAATATATCTGTAAAATATACTTCTCTATGATCCCAATTTTAGTGACCTCTCAATGGTTGTTCCCGTAAAACATAGATCTTGATCTTTATTGAACATTTCATATCTTGCAGCAGTGCGGCATCCAATAATTTCAATTGAAAGCAACACCTTTCAAATGACAAGGAGGAAAATGAAGCTGATCAATACAACTGTCTACGGCTGTGTTTTCAGGCAAAATCATAGATTGAAAGATAGCAATGCACTTGATGTTTAGCAAGTCTATTGATGTGGGGTACTACCAATAGTCTATGCACGAGCAACTTCCATCCTCAAAACAATGAAACCTATTTGAATCTCTTAATATTATTTTTCTTTGAACAATCTTTGATATATATTTCATGGCAGTGTGGCAGTCTACGCAAGTTCTTAAATTTTTAAAAACCTTGATTGGAGTTCCTGGTGGAGTTGAAATGATTCCAAAGGCAACAGCAAGCTTCTCACTGTGGTAAAAGAGGTTTTGCTCTTTCTGCTCCTCCTCCACATCATGTAGCACAAAGTTTGTGTCTGGAACATAGCCTTCTTCCTTCATTTTCTTTGATAGTTCCGCTAAGAATTCATGTATATCACTTATTTTGGGGTGGGAAGTATCTCCTACTAGGAATACATGCACTTGCTTTTTAATCTCAATCCAGCTCTTACCAGGCTTCTTTACTATTCCCCTATTGCCCATGGCCTTTCTAACGTTGGCTACCTCGGCCCACAGACCAGCATTAGCATAAATATTAGCCAGAGTGATATAGGTAGCTGGATTCTCTGGCTCTATCTCAAATAATGCTTCTGCTGCTCTTTTAGCCAATTCAAGATTCCCATGTATTCTACATCCTCCAAGTAAGGATGCCCAAAGAAATTTATCAGGATTTATAGGCATGTTATCAATGATATTCTCTGCCTCTTTGAATCGGCCAGATCGTGCCAATAAATCAATAACACATGCATAATGATCAGCAGTATGCATCAATCCATGCTTCTCCTTTATTGAATGAAAATATTCTAACCCTTTATCTACTAATCCAGCATGAGTACATGCAGAAAGAACCCCAACGAAGGTAATTTCATCAGGCTGAGTACCTGACTGAAGTAGTAATTCAAAGAACTGAAGAGCCTTGTCCGGTTGACCATTCTGAGCATACCCAACAATTAGAGAAGTCCATGATACCAAATGAGGCTGAGGCATCTGGTTGAAAACCCTTCTTGCACTTTCAGTGTTTCCACATTTAGAGTACAAATGAACAAGGGCACTTACAGCAAAAGAACAAGGGTCATACCCTATGCGTATCATGTACCCATGAACCTCCTTTCCCAGGTGTTCAGCAGCAGGGTCAGCGCATGCATTTAAAACTCCGGCAAATGTATACTCGTTTGGCCTAATGCCTGACCCCATCAAGTTTCTGAACAAGGAAAATCCCTCTTCCCTTCTTCCATCTTCAAAGCATCTATGAATCATGGTAGTCCATGAAATTACATCCCTGTTTGCCATCTGGTCAAAAATACCCCTGGCTTCATCTAAACTTCCACACTTGCCATATAGATCCAAAAGAGCACTCCAAACCACCTCATCCAAGTTCAACCCAGTTCGTATTAAGTAACCATGGATTTCCTTCCCAACACGTAAACATGGAATAGCAGCGGAAGCAGCCAAAGCACTGGACAATGTAAATTTATTTGTATTCGAACTCTCGTGCTTCTGCATCATTCTAAACAATTCCAGAGATTCCCGAGGCCGACCATGGCTAACATAACCAGATATAGCAGCGTTCCAAGAAAAATTATCTCTGTGGGGCATTTCATCAAACAGTTTCCTCGCTTCTTCAAGCCGGCCAACTTTGGCATAACCAGCTATCATAGTATTCCAAGAACACAAATCCCTGTCACCCATTTCATCAAACAGCACTTGGGCATCCACGAGACTCCCACATTTGGAATACAAATCGAGCAAACGATTAGAAATGAAAATCCCAGGAACAAAGTTAGATGCTTTGGTGTGGGCATGGACCCTCCTACCTTCTAGAAGAGCTCGATGGCGAACACAAGCAGCAATGAGGGTGGAGTATATACGAGCAGAGGGTCGATCAATGCGATGGAGCAACTCAACCGCTTCCTTGACGCGCTTTTCTCGACACAAAACATCAATGGCCTCTTCAAATTTGTTATCCTCGCAAAGACGAGACAGGATAGAATCTTTGGCATTAAAATTCTTGGGCAAAGCACACTTATCATAGCGGAATTGAGAGGAAGACGAAAATGCTCTCCGAAACTTGGTGGACCCAGATAACGACATCCTCTTAAAAGAACAAAAATGCTCTTTTTTATTTTTGTGTCGGAATCTTAAGAAACAAAAACACAAGATACAGGGAAGAGAGTACAAGCTTTGGGATATACCAGTAGCATTATAGAAAATGCGAAGGCTCTGTTTCTAAATGATACCACTTACCACAATCATGGTACTCAGAATAGATGGAGGAAGACGAAACAAAAACAATGTACTACTGGAGTTGGCGTCACATATATTAAGAATCACATTCGCAAAGTTAACTTGTTGGCTATTTTATGAAGACAAGTCTTGATAAAAGTCATACTCTCTTTTTTTTTGTGAAATTACTTTGTAGACCTCTATAATTTTATTAAATTTTTAAATAGGTTAAAATTTCAAAATGTTAATGAAATCTTTATACTTCTAATTTTTTTCAAATAAATCGTACTGACTGATGGTGTATAGAATCTTTTAGTTGATATTTACAACCATATACAGGCCATATTGTGCTGTTGTTACATGTTTTAAGGATTTAATTATAAAATTTCCATACAAATAAGGACTTAATTGAAATTTGATTAAAACATCAGAACCTATTTAAAGACTGTTAAAAATATAGATATTCTGTTTTTATATACAGCACTTTCATTTCACCTTTTCTGCATTGGGGAAGCTTATGTTACACAGTCCAACTACAACAAATTAACATACTACTTGTGTAAGGGAAAAGAAGGGACATTGCCCTCCCAAAATAACGAAGACTTTTTGTCACTATAACCGGTCCGCCAACTGAGGAAATTGCTGCAGAAGCCATGTCACACTCCTGATCGCAGCCTGCATATTTTTTGTTTTCCAAGAAGAACAAACTCAGTCAATGGAGAACACTCTCATCCACGTCCATGCACATGAGGATACAACATATATGTTTTTCTTCATGATCTGTATGTAGCTCTTCTCCAATAACTACACTGAAGTTTAAATGATGACCAATATGAAAGCTACCTCAAATTAAAACTGCTTACTATGCAAATAACGATGGAGATGGTTATTATTTAAAATTAAATTTGACCCTTGCGCAGAAACCAACTACATACATTGGTAACAACTAAATTTATCAAACGAAGGACAAAAGGAACTGACAAACAGATTGAAAGAACAAGAGACTGAACCTATTTTAAAACTTTTTTTTGTGAATTTGAGGCCCATTTGGAACTGATATAGATGGGAAATTTAAGACTTAAAGCGAACAATACACAGACAACATTATGGTATGGATGTAAGAGATATCAATTAAGTGGTAGTCATAATTTAGGTTCATAATTAAGAAGAGCAAGGGTTTTCAGACAAGATTTAGTTTGATTTTGAAGGAATTTTTTCTGGCCCCTATTAGATTTGAGGATAACAGTACTTAGACAAGGAGATTATTTAGTTTTGGAAGATAACTGACTTGTTTAGAATTTGGCTTTTCCTCTTAATCTTCTGTAACAGCAGTAATCTTTCCTCTTGTTTTCTTTTCTTCTCTTTTTTCTTTGTGTATATACATACTTCTTCTCTTTATCCCCAATCCCCAGATAGAATCTTAGTGTGAAATGAAGAAAAATTCACATACCAAAGCTGCATCCCCAGGCTTGACTGCAGGTTCAACACTGTCTCGCCCATATCTGTTTTCAGAAAATTTAAGATCCATCTGTAAGTTGCTACTGTAAAAGAGAAAAGTAATGATGCAACCATCATCTAAACAAGAAATCCGTAGAAAATCTTGCAAGCTATTTGTACTGAGATACAATACTTTCAGAGCACAAAGAACATGCCCCTTTCACCAAGTCTGTCAAGCTAGCTACGTGTATAAATAAAATTTCAAAAATAAAAATCTTAAACTTCAAAGGCCGTCCAGCTTCAGCCAGTTATTGCAAATCAAACACAAAGTATCCCTTACGTTATTTGTCTCTTGCCATTGATCACCTCCAAACGATAAAAACTGCACCCTTTGCTAAAGGGAAAAGGCTTTCCCTTCCATTCTGCAGCCATTTCCAAATGTTAATAATGCACCCGTTTTTATTATTTTGATCTGAATACACTATAAAAGGTAGTAAAAGGCATATATTCATAAATAATATAGAAGCCGTATATAAGATATAAAGAAGATTAGAATATGTAACGCACCTAAATGCCATATCACCCCAACCGACGACGAGTCCTCGGAGGACAAATCATCAATAACAAACTGCAGATCTGTGCTGGTTGAATTAGTGAACTTTTTGAAGAACTCCAAAATTTCCTGCACAAAATTAAAGGTAAAAATAATTCCTCAAATAGGACAATGATCACCACATGACAATACTTATCATAACAAACAATCTAATTAATTATAGAAACACTTGCATCTAGATGATATAATTTTATAGTTGTAGATCATTAAGTTAGTATTTAAAAAAAAAAAAATCAAATCTACTGCGTGAATCGGCAAATATAAATGAGGAGGGAGTTGATCCACTAAGATAACAAAGGAAGCAATCAATTTCCTTTTATCATCCTTTGTTATTTTTCTTTCATTTCATTGTATATGAGTCTTAAAAAATTGTACTCAATCTGTCATGCATTGTATCACTGTTTTCCAATCTTAGTAGCTGCATTATTTGACAAGGAAAACAAACTAAAAGCCTGAAATCTCTATCATTCATCATTCATCAAGAAAACTTTTCTTCATTGCACAATTAACTGTTTTCTGTGTTTTCGAACAGAGAGAGAGAGAGTCTAAATTACCTTGCGACCCACAAAGGGCCGGGGAAAGACAAGGTCTTCGTACACACAATTATCGGCAATAAGGTACTGTACAGAATCCACGTCATGAGCATTGATTCTTCCATAGAAATTCCTAACCACATCTGTAGCCGAGTCTACAACGTTATCATCTTCGATGCTTGTGGTAGCTGGTGATGCAACGGTAACTGAGTGGTCCTCACCACTCTTGTTAATTGCTCTCCATTTTCTGCTTCTTCTTCTTCTTGCTCCTCCTCGGAGCTTGTGAATAGCAAAAGGTGTAAGAGAAGCATTAACTGAATGAGGAGGAGGGATTCTGAGTGATGAAAGTGGACAACACAGAGATGAAGATGAAGCCGTGGAACTCATCATAAACATTTTATGCTCCACTCCCTGCCTCTCATATGTCATTGTATTTGTGGTATAAATAGCATGATATTGGATTTCATTAATTTTGGGGGAAAATATAACATTTTTTTCTCCTCCAACTTCAATCGAATTGAGTAATTAATTAATGGACGAAGAAAATAAAAAATTTAATTAATCTTAACCAACACCGATTATACCTTTTATGCTTCCTCCCAACTTGACGAGTGGTACATGGACAACAGATTTGATATAAATCCAAGTTTCAACTGTTTCTTTTTTTGGTTTGGGTCAACCCAAGGTATAAACGACAAGTTCAATTTTCAACACTTATATGACTATTCGCAAATAAAATTGTGAAGCCCAATTTATTGGAAAATGAAAAGCCCAAAACTAAAAGCCCGAATGAAGGAAAAAAAGACAAAGTAAAAAAATTCCAGTTGAAATCCTGTCCAGTCATAGCTTCTTTGTTTTTTCAGTGACACAAGTCATAAACTCATAGCTTCATGGTCTTATTGATTGTGTTTTGATTTTTTTTTGTTCTTAAGACTGTTTTGTAGAATAATTATGGAAATAGTTATTTTTTATTTTATTTTTTGTTTTGAAAGTTAAAAACCAAAACAGAAAACAAAAACAACTCAGACATGTTCTTTAAATTTGAATCTAAAAACAAAAAAATAATTACAGTTTTTAATTTTTTTTTTACAAAAACAGAACTTACCAAACGAGTTTTTTTTGTTTTTTTTTTTCAAAACTAAAAAACTGTTTTTAAAAATAGTAATAGCCTTAATGTTTGTAGTTTACGTTTCTTTCAGTTTATTTAAAAAATAATAATTACTACGCGCTTTTTTCTGGTAGGTACCAAATAAAGAATGCTATGAACAGTAACAAGATGAATTAATCACACAATAAATTATCCGAGACCAAAAAAATTAAAAAATCATAATAGAACTTCATCTGGTTGACAGATGGAATTCCAATTCACGAGCTCAATTTTATTTAATAATAAAATAAATCACACCACACTCTTCCACAGCCTATAAAACACAGCCAACACGAGAGAGTTTGTGGCCCCCTGGGTATACAAATAAACTCACCCACTACAAATAAATATACTCGCAAACACAACCTACTTTACTAGTCACGTTAATGGGACACTCCCCTCCAAAATACTGCCTTATCTGACAATACAAGTGGCATTCCCTCAAACAAATGGAATTTTTATTTTTTACTACTATTCCATGAAACAGTAACTCGCCCTTTCTCAATTTCCATAACTTTCATCTTCGTAGGGTATGCGCCGATGGATTAGACATCAACGACAATTGATTATCAAAGCTCACCGTTTCCTTTTACTTCTTTCATTCGTCAAATGAAGAAAGAAATAAAACAATTAATTGTTCCTTCGGACTAGTCAGTCAAATGGAGTTGCCATCATGGCCACCTGTCTTCTCATATATTATATATATATATATATATATATATATATCCAATCCATTAATTTGTCATGACATTATAGTTACGTATATGTAATTAATGTAAGGCCAAAACAAATACTAATTAATAGTATAATGTAATGTATTTGACTATAGTTATACGTTACCACGCATGATCTAAGGATCCCAAAGAGAACCGTCATGCACACCCTCCTCCCAGTCGTTGTCCGGATCAAACTCATAGCTATTTGTAAACATCATGGATTGATCTTCCAACGTGAAAGTGTCTGACGTCATTTGCATCCACATCTTAGGTGAGTCCAGAGGTGACTCATTGATTGCCTGAATCTGAGTTGGGGAGAGTCTCACGGTCACCGGCGGCATCGTCACCGTGCTCGAACCACTGTGTTCCTCCGGCTGCGGCGCCGCCACCGTGTTGGTCCTCAGCCTTAAGGCAGCTTCATGTGCAGCCATGCGTATGTGGTCAGCATTGTTGCTCATGGGGCGAGGAAGTGTGCTAGCAAGTTCAGGGAAGTTGAGTCTGGCTTCGCGTCCCCTGAAATGTAACGCTGCGACGTCGTATGCAGCTGCTGCCATCTCCGGTGTCTCGAAACTCCCTAACCAGATTCTGGTTTTGGTACCTGGCTCGCGAATTTCCGACACCCATTTTCCCCATTTCCTCTTTCGGACACCTCTGTATGAAGATTTTGCACTGCCACCTTGGTTTGAACTTGAACTTGAACTTGAAGCCATGTCCATGCAATAAAAGTTTCGAGCTTGGTTAGTTTAATTTGAAGTGTTATTTGTGTTAATGTGAAACTTGGTTTGTGGCAGATATTGGTATTTATAGATGTGGATTGAATTGAAACGTGGATCGACTACAAAACATTTTGAGTGAGCTTCCTCGTAGCTGCAGGACTCTGACAGAGACTTTAAAATTAATTAAAACTATGCATTTGTTTCAAACAAAATCTATGTATGCTGTTACTTTATTATTATTATTATTATTATCCATTGAAGGTATATATGTTGGTACTTATTACTACTTTATGTGTCTCCCTTGTGCTATTTTAATAAAGGAAATGCCAAAAATTTGCAGGGGGGGTTGAATATTTTTTAATTTTGGAAAGTTTCAAAAGTGAAATTGGGAAGATAGCAATTAATGAGGGCATGCCATGTGTGTGTATGTGTCAACTTCTGTAACTCGAAATTTGGGGATTGGATTGGCGCAGATTTGATGGAGAAGAAATAAAGAATTGGATTTAGTGACAACAGAGTTTCCTGTTTGGAACGCGTTTTGAGAACTTAGTTAGGTGGCATGGGTTTTAGAAAACCACTAATCCAAATTCGTAGAACCTCATAAAAGGTTTTGGAAATCTTAGATCAGCATGGAGATATATTTTATAGAGATAGGATATTCATATTATTAATTTTTTCTATTATCATTTCACTATAATTTTAATTATATTGGATTGTAGAAAAAAGAAAAACAACTTTTAAATTCAATTATGGTTAGAGTGATAATAACAAAAAAAAGTTGATAATAAGAATATTTAATCTCTATTATATATTTACATTTATGAACGGGCAGTGATATCATCTGCTTTCTATTTCTTCCCGGTGTGACCCATACGTTGGATTTTTTTGCATATATAAACTTTACAGATGACGTAACGCTGTAAGATTATGAGGTCATTAAAAAATTAACAAGCTTTGTTGATTCATCGCAATACAGGAAGGAAAAATATTATATTTGTAGAGACATTTTTAATTACGAATACTAATTTGTTACGCCACCTCTATCGTAATTTAATAACTCAGTAGTAATGTATAAAAAATAATACTAATAACTCCGTAGTAGCCTATAAATCCTCATTCTCATTATCTTCTAAGAAGATTAATAAATATAAATAAAATAAATTGCATAAGAATTAAATAAGCTCAATCATACACAGTAATATAAACCTGGGAAATATTTTTGCAAAAATATTCAACAAAAATTTAATTACATGAATTGGTGTTTCAAACTAATAAGGTGGATTGTTTCCAAAAAATAAATAAAAATAAGGTGGATCAAAACCAATTCATTAGAAGTAATTTCTTAAAAATTAAGTGATGAAAATAAGTATAAAATTTATTGAGAAAGTATAAAGTGTAAATTTCTTGGGTTTAAATATCTTTTTATCATTAATCATGAGAAATAGATCCTAATAAATTAGCTTTGTTTCATCTTATAGTAGATGAAAATAATTTATATGGTTAATTTTTTATTGAAATTTCATTGTTACAATTTTAAAACACTTCTATTTATTTTGAAGATATGAAACCATAATTTGTCTTGTTGTTTATTTTCTAGTGTTATTTTAATGTTATATTAAATTTTTTGTATGGTCTAAGTATTTAATGATTTCAAATTTTTATTGTAATAGAAGATATTTAACTATAATACATTTATAACATATAAAAAAGGTTTGTTAATATTTAAGAAATAAATAAAGTTTTGTGTAATGAGTAAAAGTTGCAGTTAGTGAGGATGTTTTCATCAATTTCATATGAAAAATAACGTTTAATCATTGACTAATAACTCCATGAAGTTTACAATTAAAAAAAAAACAAAATTAACTACTTAAGCATAGGCTACATTTTAAGGGTTAGGTTTTTTTGCAGTTCATTAATTTTTTTTTACAGTTAATGTAGTAAGTTATTTACATTAAATTTAAAATGACTTTTTTGGAGCAAAAATTAAGGTATTTTTTGTAATTATAATTTATTTCATGGTTATAAACTTATAAGTAAATAACTTATCTACATTCGCTATAGAAACATTAAAGTCATATATAAAATGTGAAAAATTTAGTTTGAGTTTTGCAAATAAAAATAATTATATATATATATATATATATATAAAAGTTTGAGTAATTTACTCTAAATAATAAAAGAAACAACCCCAAGAATCCAAGGGTTTGCTTGAGTCAAGGGTTTCTTCAAGCAAATTTTTAGAAAAAATTTGGGGTCCAGAGGACGTGCCTCTCTCCACGAATGGGAGATTAGTCTCATTTTTTTCCGGTGGCGAAACTCAATGCACTCACTCTTTCAATGAGAGTGTAACCCTTGTGGCCGTACTCCAAAAATAAAGTGACCGGATAAAGTTGAATGAGGATACCTTTTAAGTTATAAAAAAACAAAAACAAATGAGAGGCTATGTGCGTGATGTTGGTTGAGGTATTAAGCATAAATTTCAAAGTAACCAATTAATTAATATTATGAAAATCCCTCATGAAAATATTAGAGAAAGTTAGGGTTTGTTTGATTATTTTATGGTTTTTTTTCTTAAAACTATTTTATATAATAGTAATGGATACATATGTTTTTTTATTTTTAAAATAAGTCTTATCAAACTTTTTTATTTTTATTCTAAAAATCAAAAAAATATTTTTAAAAACAATAATCAAACAGTCTCTTATATTTTGAGTCAAATCTAACCAAATTAATTTCGAATCGGTAAAAGTTATGAAAATGGGTCGGTTCATCACTCCTACTCGAAACCATGTTCATGTGTTACCTAATAAACATCTCACCAAGATAGTTAAAATCGAAATTTTACCTAAAATCAGAAAGTAAATAAAAAATCGTAAATCGTAATATAAATCGTAAATTTTACCTGCACTCAAAAATTAAATTTTTATATACATATGCTTATGTATAAAAAGAATTAAGAAAAAATAGACTACCTGCCACCATCCTTATACATTTGCATACAATTGTCACACTCTAAGGGTCTAAGCTAATAAACCATTCAAGTTATTATCATCGAAGACATTCTGTTCCACGTGATCTTCAACTATCATTCAAAATTGTCTTCATCTAAACTTTCATCATGAGATAAAATTCCTTCATTTTCCACAATCCATTCATCTTCGGATGAAACATCAGCAAAGTTATATTCAACAATTTTTCTAACTTGCTTAACATCATTCTAATAGTTAAAATCGGGATTTAAATCTTAAAATCATGACTTAGGTAAATGTCTAAATCGGGATTTTATATTGAAAAAGATTTTAAGTGAGATCTAATCCGTTTTAACAAAAATAAATCGTTAAAATCAGAATTTTAAGATTTAAATCCAGATTTTAACTACAATGATCTCAACTCTTGTACCGAAAAAATAAATAAATAAACATCTCACCTAATATCAAAAAAATAAAAAAATAAAAAAACATGTCACCTGAAACAAAGCGACCGAAAAGGACCACCTAAAGCCTAAAGGGTTGTACATCGGGTCGGGACACTGCGCTTCTATTGTTTGTCGAATACGTTGGTTGGTGCAGGGAAATTGACTCATTCAAAGTGTAAATGCCCCACTGACATTAATTAATAACATCTGTACAACTTGTTCCAAATGAAGCATTTGTTTTAATTAACGCAGTGTTTGGTTGAGGGCTTTTATTTGGTTCCCATCAATTTTGAAGTGGCATTCTATGATTGCTTTGTTTGGTAGAAAGATTAAAAAAATTTAGCTATGTTTCTGTTTTCCCCATCCTTCACAAGTATGTGCAAAATCAAAAGCAAATTATGGTAAAACTTTACCATTTAAGATGTGGTATTCTTAGAAAACTAGCTAAAATGCAAAAAGGTGAATGAAGAGTGTTACCATATTACCTTCTTCTAAGTACACATGTCTACATCTTTAAAATATCAAGGGTTATTTTTGGTATTTCAACACATTTACTCATCATTATTTCACCTCCAACCAAACAAAGACTCACAAAATTTAACTCAATTTCTCTGGTAAAATTTTGATCAACCAAACAATTTTTTTTTAACTTTCCTATCAAACTCACTTTTCAACCATTTTCCTAGTAATTACATTTCTCTAGTATTAAAAAAAATTCTCCTCAACCAAACGTCCCCCTAATACTGTTTTAGTTTTTACCCTTTTTTCGTGACTGAGGACTAGTGTGGTGTTAAAGTGCAATAGAAGAATCATTATTTTAGTTAATATCTCAATTAAGGGTAGATATTTTGACATTGTTCTTAAATTTTGCATTTAATATCAAATTTTAATGTTGATTTTTATCAATAAAAATTATTATTTATTAGAAATTAATAATTAATTAATAAATTTAATTTCCAATAAATAATAACCTTTAAATATTAGACTTTGATATCAAATTTTAAAATTTAATATCAATGTCAAAGGATCATATTCCTTCAATAAATAATCTGTTTCATATAGAGCGAATAGAACACCGAACTCCCACTCTATTTACCAAAGCCATGTCTCTAGGACACCACCGTAATTTCAAATTTATTACACACTCATTGTTATTTCAATATATTTATAAAAAATTTGTTTACAAACTAAGATAATTATATATTCTGGAGAATACACACTTATATATTTGTATTCTCCGAAATACATAATTGAGCTTATAAATAAAAAATTTGTAAATGTAATTTTTTTATATAAAATATTAAAATTATTCCCAATAAAAAATATATAAAAAAATATAAAAAATATCTTTAATTAAAAACAAAACTTGGATATGAACTTTTATTATATTATAAATAAAATTATATAATATTCATCTTTAATAATTGTATAACGGATTAAGTGAATCATACATTTTAAATTTATGAAATAAGTAACATCAATATAAACAAAACATAAACCCAACTAGAGAAAATAACAAAAATTATAACAACCCGTACTTAATAAATCAATTAATATTGTTGAGAGAGATATTAAACATGGGTTAGGATATTGTAACAATCAATTAGTGTTACTATCAATCAATTTCACCGTTAGATCGATTATGTTGATCCAACAGTTATATTTATTTTCATATGACCTTATGATTCCTCATATTTAATGTGAAAACATTAAATATGAAAAATTATAACCACACAAAGGTAAAAATAAATATTAAATATTAAATATGGAGAATAATAACCAGTGTTATAAAACCCGGACCGACCCGGCCGGGTTGACCTGGGAACCGGTAAACCGGTCATATAACCGGTCCGGTTCAAGCAACGGGCCGGTTATGCATCAGAACCGATGCCACCCGGTCCGACGGTTTTCATGAAAACCGGTGACCCGGGCGGTTAACTGGTGACCCGGCCCGGTCCCAAATTTTTTTTAATTTTTTTAAAAAAAAAATCATAATGGATATATTTGAATATTTTTTTGTTTATTAACTTACATAAGTTATGTACCTACAACACTAATATTATCTCAATTATGCACTAAGCAGAAAATTTTGATTTGATTTATAGTTAGAGATGTCATTTTCTTAACTTAAAGTCCCGATCACGATCAATATATTTTTGTTTGATCTTTTATTAGATAATAATATGTAATTTATTATTTTTTATATTAAAATATTTGAAATTTTTATCTTTTTTTAGATATTTAAGTATATTTATAATTTTTTAATATAAATTATAAAATTACATATAATTATCGGGTCATGCGGTTGAACCAGTGACTCAGTGACCCAATACCTCGACCGGGTCAATAACCGGACCGGTTTTAATAACATTGATCATAACTATACAAATATGGAAATAAATATAACCGTTGGATCCACATAATTGATCTAACGGTGAAATTGATTGGTAGTAACATTGGTAATAACACTAATTGATTGTTAGAATATCATTTTCCATTAAACATAAATAAAATATATATTTGAAACTTTAATATATCAATCAAACTAAAACAACCCGATAATGCATAAAAATTAAATTGTTTTTGTAAAAAGAATCAGATATTATTATTAAATAAAAATAATTAGAATATATTATAGGATTTCAATCAACAATATTTATTTTTAACTACAAAATATGAATTTTTTAATTTGCCACGAGATAATATATGTTTGAAACATTTTACTGCTGAATTATCTTAATTATAAATTTTATAAATCTATTATTTTAATTTATCAAATGAAAATATATGCTTAATTATATTATCTTGCTTCCAGTCTATTTTCTATGATTTGTCAATATACTATGTGAATATAAATGGAAACATAATATTATAACATATAAAAAAATATTTAAATTATTTTTACTTCTATTTTAAAATTATTCATTAATTTATAAATTTAAAATATTCAAATTAATAAATATATTAATATTTTGGTTTCATATTTAGGATACGAGATTTCTTATAATTGGATATAATATTTTAATTTTTAAATACTTACAAGTATATTGATTAAAAAAATTGATTGATATTATAATTTCGTACGTGACACGTTTTTCTCATTTGAATTTTAAATAATTTTTTCAATATGTATTAATTGTCATATAGTATATATTATGATATTTTTGTTAAGATAATATATATATATATATATATATATATATATATATATATATATATATTCGATAAATTCCTACCTCTCTATCTATTTCTGAGATCACTTATCCAATTTTTTGTTAAATAGATTAACTTAACTTTTTATAATTTATAATTTTGTTTGAATTTTTATTTTATACAATCATTCTTTGAAAAAATCTTAAAAATTTGAATTTGAAATTTTTTATTAATTGAAAAGAAGTAAAGAATATTAAAAAATGATAAAATTTGTTCATACTGTAAATTCATATATTATATGAAAAAACTAAACATGTTATTTGAGTACATAATACCTATTATTTCATTATTTTATAATTGAATTATTTTTTATGTTAAATTTATATATTATTTTAAGATTTTGTTTTTAATTAGGGATATTTTTACATTTCATTTGTAGATTAGTTTTTTATTTATTAGAGATATTATAAAATTTATATAATAAGGATATTTATATATATTTTTTGGAAAATTATAATAAGGATATTTTTAACATTGAGTGAATTGAATAATAAAAATTATAAACACAAGAAATTAAAGTGATAAATTCGAAATTACAGGAGTTGAATAATGCACATTAAAATCATTAGGGATGAACCGATAATGGCATCTCACATGACTTATAGATGCTTCAAATGATGACGACAATTAATCAGGTTCCATGGTTCTGTAACTTCTGTAATCTTATTGCTTTCTAAGAAAGTCAATCTTTTAGATTATGAATCCTGTGATAAAAGTGAACTAAGTGATCAGTAAACGCACTGAATTTAGTGGACTACAACAAATGACCATATCTGATGTATAGGTTTTCCTTTTTTTGATATATTGGAGTTCAGTGATCGTATATTCACTCCAATATATTTTATAAATATTATTCCTAGGTCAAAATACCACATCGTATATTAACTAGGTTTTCCTTTTGATAACTATTTGCTATTTTAGATATTAGATTCTACGCTTTTATGAACCACATCCAATATTATAATTTCGAAATTGATCAGAATCTAAACTAAGCGAATCATAATAAACCTTATCATCCCATTCCTTTTCCCAAATAAGAAATCCTATATAATGGGAATAAAGTTTCTAATGTTATTTTATAAAATTTTGTCTAATGTTAAATGAAATGATGTCGTTCTGGTGTTGAAAGTTTAAAAAAATTAGAATAATAAATCCTATTATAATACTGGAATAAATTAATATTACAAACACATCATGATTTCTGTCCCAAAACGACGTCATTTCGATGAATATTAGATAGAATTTTCTAAAGTAATATTAGAAAAAATAAACCCATATATAATACACATATTTTTTTAGGGTTCACTTTTTCTGCAGTTACTGCAGATAAATTATCTGCAGTAAACTCAATACGACATTGTTTTGGGACGAAAATCATGGTATTTTTATAATTTTAATTTATTTCAGAGTTATTATAATTATAATTTTTTAATATTTCAATCCCAAAACGACGTCGTTTTAGGAGTAAATACAGATAACTTATTTGTAGTAACTGCAAAAATATTTTTCTCATTTTTTTATTAAACATAGCTCAATAGTATTATATCCCATATCGTGCTAAAATATGCTTAAAATGATGAGTACAATCAATCAGGTTCCATGGTTCTATAACTTATGTTATCATGTTGGTTTATAAGAATTAATGTCAACATTTAAAATTAAAAATCTTACAATAAAAAGTAAATTGAAATATTGAGAATTTAAATGTGAGTGGTGAAGTCTCATATTAATTATGAATGAACTAAATGAGTATCACATAAGTAAAAGCATCCATAAATTTAATATCTTAAAATTTTAAGTTGAGATGTTGCGTACAATTAGCTATAATGGAATGCCGCTTAATCTATTGAAAGTAGTCTTTTTCATTTTGTAAATAGTGTTCTTTCTAAATATGGATGACTAGGTTGCTCTCCGAATCGATGGAAAGGGTAACAATTTCACAAAGAACCAAAGTTTTAAGGTGAACGGTCAAAGGAGTGTATAAAGTGATTTTTACTATAGGTGAAAAGAAAAAATGGCTAAATAATCACACAAGAGTGGTGAATTGTGTGTTATTTATTTTACAAGAAATAATCAAAAACACAATTCTTTTGATACAACTTCAACCAAAAATGAAATTCAAATAGTATAAATCTTTTTCCTAATTCAAAAACAGAATTTAAACATAACATATAACATCTAATTCAAATATTAAACAACAAAATTAAAATTAGAACAGAAAAGAAAAGAAACCTATGTAATTTAACACCATTTTCAAGAAAATATTCAAGAACGAAATCAAACATAAAACTAATGATTCCCATACCTTAAACAGATCATTCAATATAACATGTATAATTCAGAAAACAAGTAATAAGCATTGAAATCAAATAGATAAAGTTTAGGAAGAATCACACCAGGATATATCCTGATTAATTCTCTAACCACTTGAGAGCTACATACATAGTGAGGTCGATCATCCACTATCATTAAGCTTCCAAAAGGTGCTTGAAGAAATATTTTTACAATTGAAATTTTACAAGTCTATAATCACACCTTGATCACACTCAACCTAAATACCTTAGGATCACTCCAATTGTCTCACCAACAATTTCAGCAACATAAATCATGCAAACAGAATTAGGGTAACCTCCCTTTATTCAGTTCTAACAGAAAGAACGTAAAAAGATTGAGAAACGAGAGAGTAATTGAGATTTTCCTCAAAGATATGCAAAACTAGCTCAAATGGGGTCAATTTCATAATTATCTGTGTTCTTATATTTTTCAATGTTAATTCTTATTCAGAAACCCTAAAAATATGTTTATATAAGTGTCCTATCAAGTTACTAGTCGTTGGACATCTAAAAATTCAAATTACTTAAGCTTTAAGTCGCTTAAGACAGGGAGTAATCGATTACTTTTTGTGGGGTAATCGATTACTTCTTCAAAGATATAAAGTATTCGATTAGTGTTCATCAGGTAATCAATTACTTCTTCAAAGAACCCAAGTAATCGATTACTTTCCAAAAGTATTCAATTACTTCACACTAGAAACTCAATTTTCAGCTTTTTTTTTTCAATTTTAATGAATCTAAGTGACTTCTAAATGATTCCTAGTGACATTTAGCATATGTATGATCATGTCTTACACTTATATAACAATTTTTTATGTGTGTGTGATCTGGTATTGCACGATCAAAGTGTATATGTCACTAATGTATGAGTTTATGACCTATTAATACAATCCTCAACGTAAAACTCAATAAATTCATTTCTATAAGTTTTAAGACTTTAAAATAACTATTACAAATAGTAATTAACTAAGTCTTCTTTGATCTTACTTTGTCTACAATCTTTGAGCCTTCTTATACTTGTATAAGCTTTAAAACTTTGATTTCACGTTTGACTTTGCACATTTGAGTATCCTTATAATTTTGCACTTTGCTTTGGTCTTCTAGTACCATTTAAGACTTATTGGCATGCCTTCTAATGAGTACATCTATGTTGAGCTATGTTGGCCTATCGTAGGTGCTTTGTTATCATCAAAACTTCAATATCATAGTCTTAATGACTTATGGTTCAATAGCCAATGCCAAAAAATTTGCCAAAAAATTTAGTCGGTGCCAAGATAGCTATGGTTATATAGCTACGTCCAAAACGTGGCTAATTATAAAAAAATTTAAAATGTGGTTTGCTACGTTTATTGACCTAAGCTTGAAACATGGCTAAATTAGCTAGTGCCAAGGTACCCGTAGACACCAACGTGGCTCTACCACTGCTCATGATAGAGAGTAATATCAATATGTTATTGTGTGAAACTCAAGAAAACCTGAGACCGTATAAGTTATTGGAGTATTCAAATGTGATGAGTCCCACATTGGTTGGTAATGGACTAAGTAAAGTGTATATAAGTGGGAAGACCCATGAACCCAATGCCTTAAGGTTTAGGGTTAAGTTGTGGCGTTGGACCCACTTGGTATGGTTGGTCTAGCTTAGCCCATTAGTGGTGGTCTCCCCGACACGAGCTTTCCCTGGACTCATCTGACAGTGGTATCAGAGTCGGGTCGTGCTCAAGCTAGACTGGTGATTGGCTAGGGGGTGAGTTGAGTACTTGGACCCGAGGTACTCGGTTAAGGGGGAGCATATCAATGTGGGTTTCACACTTGAAGGGGAGATTGTTAGAGTATTCAAGTGTGATGAGTCTCATACTGGTTGGTAATAGACTAAGTGAAGTATATATAAGTGGAAGGACCCATGAACTCAATGCTTTAAGATTTTGGGTTGAGATGTGGTGTCGAAACCACTTGCTATGGTTGGAGTAGTTTATCCATTGTTAATGATCCCACGCCACGGACTTTCTCAGGACCCATGACACAAGTAACTCTGGTTAAGTGAGAATGTGGGCGTTAAGTCAATCGTGGAGGTGTCTCTTGCAATGATATGGTATTTTAAGAGAGATACTGATAAAAAATTCTGTGGTAAGGATGTTTTGTGCTATAGTAAGAAGTGTTACTAAAGAGTTGCTATAGATTGGAGAATACCCAAATATATTAGACATACGGGATTGTTGCAAAACTTGTGTACTATATAAGTGTCACCACAAATAGCAACTTATCAATTAATTTCGCCCGTCCGAAAATTAAAATAAAAAAGTATTATTATTTTGATAATAGATCCCATTGAAGTTTCAGGTACATATGATTTATTTATTATTTCAAAAATTTATTTTTCTTTTGTTAGAAAATTTATACTTTTAAGATGCTTTTCATACCAAACAACTAAAAAAGAAAAATATATATTACTAATAAAAAAAAAACTTCATTTAGTGGGGGTTGATGGTGTGCTCGACGCGACAAGAAATTTAAGTGGATAATAAGAAAGAGAGGGTTCCAGGACGGCATCATTAAAGTCAATATCTGAAAGGGGTAGGAAGTAGGATGAACTGATGCATATAATCAATACTAAGTACTTAATTTCCATATGATTGGTGCCTATGCGTAACAAGCAAATCAATATGAATATGATGATGGTTGCAAGAGTTTGAGAACAGCTGGATCATGCTAAGCTTCAACAATTCCATAAGTAATAAATTAAGACACACTTCGTTTTCAGCAGAATTGCCATAAAACTTTTCTACGTAGTAGTCCAGCATTGCACATACGTATAGACGGTCTCCGCGTTTCCCTAGGACTTCTCTTTGACTCATTAATTCACGTGCTCTCTCTTAATTCTCTATATTTTGTCAACTTAAGAATTGAGTTGTCATGGACACGTTTTAACTTTTAACCGTCGAGGAATCATTATTTAAAAGAATGAGGGCGTGTAAATTCGTGTTTTTATTAATTTAATTTGTGCTTAAAATTTTTTAGAAAATGAAAAATAATTATTTTTAAAGAAGTTATTTCCAAACATATTTTACGTTTATAAATGATTTTGGTCTTCAAGTTTTAACATCGACATGATTTATGAATGGCTACGTACGTTATTTGGTTTAGCAAAGGCACGAGTCTTTAGTTAATGGGGTTTACGAATGTCATGTAACAGGACTTTCCCTCTCTTTCCAGCAGACACATTTAACTCTGGGGCCATGTTTTAAAAAAAAAAACACAAAAATAAAAAATGAAATCACGCTCTTCGATATCTCTATAGCATAATATACAAATCTTCCTGTAACAGTACACTTGTTTTTCCCTTAGTTAATTATCCTGTATCTGGTTTGAGTTATTTACTTGTTCATTTTGCATATAACGTTAAATTACTCTGTTCAAATGTCAATTGAACGAAGAAGGAAATTTTGTTCCACCGACAATGTTTCTTTTGAATCAACTACAGAGTCTAATTATAAATTAATGGTTTTGGAATTTATATTATCTCTAACGTATCTTTTCACATAAAAATCTTTTGGACTTGAAACAATATTGTATAAGCTCAATTTTTTTTAATTTATATGCTTATTTAATTTCACAAGTAGGGAGCAATGAAGATCAAACTCGGGATATTATGATAATTGAAACTCTGATATCATATAAAGAAGATCATCTATAGTAGTCCTGGCACACCTACTCCTTTCATTGAGAAACTGTCACTTGTAGAAAAAGATAAAATTTCTCTTTCCTCCACATAAGTATGTCAGAAAATATTTAATTTTTATTAATTTGGACCACTGAATTATACATAAACCTGAAGCATATTAAATATTTTCCATATAAAGAATCACTTCAACTTAAAATATTAATTAAAAACTTTTTTTATTAATTTATATTATTGTCTAACATAACTTTAGTTTTCGTCAAAATAAGAGCCCCAGCTCTATGGAATCTCCAAGATACAATTCAAGGCCTAGGTATCTTCCTCAAAAAGAAAGTAAAGCACGTACAAACAAAAAGAAAATAAATAATAACAAGTATTTTTGTAACAAAGTAACAAACTCCACCAAATCATTATAATTAATTAAAGTAATATATTATAATTTTTAAGGTATTAAATATAAAAAAAATTATTATCTTATATAGTAAAAGAAAATTGACTTATATTATAGATGCATCAATAAACATGTCTTATTATTTTTTATTTTTTAATACGTGATGAGATCCACTATATATTGGGTCCATGCTATAAGAGGGAGTGTCTCTTATAACATGATATTAGGTGCTCCCTTAAATATCTCATTGCATTTAATTATTTTTATTTTAAGAAAGGGTTCATTTAATCTTATGTTATATGAGAGATCTTCTCTCATGTTGTAGAGATACATATGGTGGGGTCCGTCATTTAAAGAAAAAAGAAAAAGAAAAAAAAGAAGTGTCACGATTTTTAATGAGTGTGTAGGAGATAAAATTACTCTTATGTTACATAAGAGTAGTTTTTCCCTTTAAGAAATTATTCCGATACTCATGTTTTTTTATGGATATCATATCTAGAATGAGTTATCAAATGTATATTGATTATTAATTATATTTAATATACTTTTAAATATTAAACATTTATGGTGAAATTGATAGTTAATATATTATATTACTAATTTTATAAATTCGTTTTTTTTAATCAGTGTATACTGTTAATGATTTTTCTAAAGACTAACTAAACTCATTCAAACCAGCACTCAATTTAAACAGGACTTAAATATGAAATTTTGCATTCATAAAAAAAAGGGTGCTAAATATATTAGATTATCACTTTATATATCCACACTAAAGAAATGCAAAAAGCCTTGATTTGATTAAGGATAATCAATGAAGAGCAGAACATCAATACACTGAGGGAAACAGCTGCAACACACATAGTTAAGAAACATTTTGAACATTGACCAAGTAATACACGATAAACTATTAAATAGTTTACATAAATTTGGCTCGAAAACGACATTATGTTACTTTTGACTCAAATTGATTGGATAATAAAGCACTTGCCGGTGGTCATATTGATAATACACAGGATCATGTGGGGGCTCAATGTTGAAAATGGCGGTGCGTACCGTGGATCAAAACTAGTCTTTGACAGCATTCTCTTGTAAGTACTTGACGAACAAAGAAAGCAATGGCAAAGTATGGTCAATGTTCATGTTGGTCTTTTTCCCACTCGCACCTTTAATTCGAACACGAGCTTGATATCCTTAAATTCAGCTCCGAGGAAAGAACATTTACAATTTTCTATCGCTTGATTTAAGAGAAAATAAAAGGGTTTTATTTTTCTTGTAGGAGATAAGTATCTCCTACAATAGATACATAATATGGTGGAGCCCACCATCCATTAAAAAAAGAAAAAAGAAAAAAATGATGTCATAACTTTTTATGTGAGAGAAACATGAGATAGTTATCTCATGTAAAATGAGACAATGATTTTCCAAAATAAAATAAAAAAAAAAGAAAAGACAAGCATGTAAGACAAAAAGTCTAAATGCAGAAGTTAAATTCTCTCTTCAAGTTTACTGGTCTCTTCTTTATCTTTCTTTTCTTTCATACATATAAAAAATAGAATTTTTTTTTAACAATGGTGATATGAATAATTTTATTATGTTTGTCATTGTTGTTAAAATCTCAATTTATCACTACGATTTTATGTTTTTACGATTTTTTTACAATATGATTTTACGTTTTACGATTTTTTAATCCTCTTTCGATTTTACTTCAGATCTCGATTTTAACAACATGGATGTTTGTTAATAAGTCTCTTCGCACAAAAGTTCTTTGAGTTTAAATTGTAAACAATGAAATTCCTGAGTTCTAACCACTTAATTTATAAGGATAGAAATCTATGTCACAAATAAATTGTTATCAAATTTAAATGAAGATAAACCGATAAATTTTATTGCATTCATTAAATCTGTGATTTAACTTACAAACTAAATTTACTTCTTCATTATCCTTTTAAATACAAGTTTAAATGGGTTAAAAAAATATAGATTAAATGGGTGAATTTTATTTTCTTTTATTTGTTCAGGTGATATTCAAATGTATACTCGATTAATTCATTTTTTTTAATTCAAAAGCAAGAAATTTATAAAAATATTTCTAAAATTTGAACCAATATAGTTAATGAAAAAATATTTATATTTTTGCTGCATATTTTTTTTGCCTACACACTTACATAAAATTAAACGAGTCCCATTATAAATAGTAGAAAGAGAAGAAACTAGTGGGATCTCCACTCATTTTTTACGTGAATTTAACAGAAAAAAATTATATAAAAAAATTAAACAATAATCAATATAATTAAAATTTAAAGTATAAGACCTTGTTCTACTTGCGCATTCATGAGCTAATTCATTTTATTCTCGAGCCAACATGAATTGTTAATAGCGTTAACTTTTAAAAATGAAAAATACGATAAGGAAACCTCCAAAAAAAAAAAATACGGTAAGGTAAAACAAGATCACTTCGAATGTGTTGCAAATTAATGTTTTCAATTTTAATATGACTTTATGGTAAGCTTATGATATTATGGAGTTTGTATTATTATCAGGAAATACGTGACCTTTTTAATATTCTAAGATTTTACTTATTTTTTATTTTAGTATTTAATTAAGAGACAAGGAATTTAACTCAACTCCTAATCTATTTTAGCGTTAGCTTTGGATTGAAATGTTTAGAAGAAAAGGAAGAGAGGCAAAAAAATTTATTTTTAAGTACATATTTTCATTAATTGAGATTTTTTTAAAAAGAATATGGATAGAATATGATATTATCATGTGCAACATTCAGTCATCTTTATTTTTATACACACGGCATAACTCCCTTGATTTATAAATAAAATATTAATTCTAATAAAAATAATTTTTTCTTCTGAATTCATCAATCCAAAGATATCTAAATTTTGAGTATAGTTTGAGCTAACAAATCATATTGGCCCAAGTTTTCTGTATTATTTATACAAATAGATTTTAAAAATATTAATTTTAAATTATTTATCTAATGGTTTTTATTAAAAAGTCTTAAACTAATTTTCATGAAAAGATTTGAAATTTATTGCAATTTAAAATAGATGAATGTTTGTTTTAAAACAATATTTAGATAAACTAAAAAAATATTAATTATAATAATCGATCGTGATATTTTTGGGCTTACGGGTCGACTGGCTCATTATATACCTGTCTAACACATTGTAGGTCAACCTACACTGGGTTAGTCCATAATTGCATCAGGTTGAAATATTTTTTAAGATTTAATTTCATTTGTCTAATTCGCATATGTATCTGAATATTCGACTCATTTTCTGAATAAGTTTTCTGTATTCATCTTTTAAAAGCAAAAATAAGTAAGATAAATGTGACATTAATTGGAGTGAAGAGAATGAATATAATTAGATAGAGTACTTTGTTCACCAATTTATTAATTACTCTACTTATTCGGTTCGAGCTCGGTTAGATTCATATATGTACGGAACACTTCCCAATATCATTTTTTTTTCATTCCTAGATTTGGAATTCAAGACTTGGGAATAGATTCGATCATTAACACTTGAATCAATGACGGTAGATGAATTGCTTTTCTTTCCCCCTAACTTAATAGGTAATGCACTCAGTTTTCATTACAATACACGAAAATTATTTTTCTTTTTGACACTTTAACATAAAATACACTGAATAGTTTTTCATTCGATTGACAAGTGTTGGAATATAAGAGCATAAGAATTTATATAAAAAATTGGGTGTTCTAAGGTGTGAGGTAATGAGATCAAATATACAACCAATAAAGCAGTTGATTGTTGTTCTACGTATTAGTTTAAAGATACATTTGTTAAAAAAATTATAGTTACTATAGGGTTCAATCAATCAAAGTTTTTCTTATTTTTTAAAAATACGTACATTATATTTTATTTTACTTTTTAAATATATCTTGAAAAAAATATGATGAAAAATTAATATGTTATATTTTGTATCAAATGATGACAAGATTTGGATGTGGTTATAAAATATATATATATATATATATATATATATATATATATATATATATATATATATATATTACTCTTAGATTCTAATGCTTGCTCTAATATATTTGTTTATTGAGGTGCATGCTTCCGCTTAAATTATTTCAAAATTTGTTTGGGAATGTTATTATTTTGAATTCATGATTAGGGGTGTTTTACCTTCTTATTGACTATATCATAATTTTGGGCAAGTAAAAATCAATTAATGTGCAAGGATTTTCATAAATTACTATGGGTAATTGCCACAAAAGCAGGAATACTTATATTGATTTGTGAAAATTTCTTTGTAATATTTGAGGAATGATTTTGGTTGTTTCATGCAATTTTTTGCCCAAAGGGAATAATTATGTGTTATAACTGTAAACTTGTTTGTGGTAAAGTTAATAGAGGTGCGTTGGTCTAGATGATTTGTCTGCCCAAAGGGGGCAAATCTCTGAAGCCAATGTATGCTCATTGAGCAACCTTTCTTTGAGGTTGTAGATGAAGTTATTGGAGACTTATTGGTTTAGGGATCTTGATTTAAGCATTGGTTTGTGTATTTGCCCAAAATGGAATGTACTATTATGTTGGTCTTTTATAACAACTTGTTGTGCTCATTGATTAACTCATCTGAGATTCTGACCTTGGTGACAACCTGTGTTAGTGCATTCTGCCAAAAGAGAAATGTACTATTATGTTGTCTTCATTTTATATCTTGATTTAATTGAAGGTGTATATTGCCCTGTAATTTACTCTTACGCATTCCTGTTTTGCCTTAATAATGAACTTCTATGTTAGGTCCTTTAAATAAATTTGAGTACATGTATTTGGATTTATCAATTGTGAAATATTTTGGAACTCAGTATCACTAGGACCATTATGCCTATGGTTTACACTATAATGGAGTTTGAGACATGATATTGAGATTTTGGAACTCAATGTTGTTAGGACCACCATGCCTGTGGTTGACACTATATTGGAGTTTGGGGCATGATTTTGAAATTCAGTGTCATTGGAACTATCATATCTGTGGTTGACACTATATAAGAGTTTGAGACATAATGATGTTATTAAGACTACAGGGCCCGTGGTCGACACCATATTTGATTGTATGATGGTTTTTGTTAAACCATAGAATTTCTTTGGCGTTAAGGCATTTGAGAGAAATTTAAGGACTGACAAAAAAATAGCAGTTTGGCTATTGTTGGATCACATTGGCATGCTATTTTCTTACTACACTCCACACTAATGATTAGTCGATGAAGTCAAGTAACATTTGTGACCATGGAATGTCTTATATCAGTAAAGGATATAATCATCGTCTGATTCATTGTTATTTGACTTTAGTTGGATGGAGTCTATTCAGATAACGCACCTTGGATCATGTGTTTTCTCAAAATGTGGCCACATTATAAAATTTAGTCCTTAGACCGAGAGTCATTTTCATACAACTTTTTTTTTTTAATTTTCCAATTGATTTTGCCCAAGTGAGAGAATATTAGAATTTTTTATAATTATTGTAGGCTTCAATCAATTGTAATTTTTCTTATTTTAATAAAAGTGAGTTACGTCATGATCCATACGGAGGTGCAGTATAAAGCCCATTTAATTAAGTGATCCTTTGATTTGGGCTTGGATATCTGTAAACTAATTTGTATGGATAACAGTGTAGGCCTAACTCATAGGCCAATGATGGAAATTAGGGGAATAGGGTTAATAAGTTTGGCTAGGTCCCCTTTGTATTCACAGTGTGTTGAAAAATTATTACTCCACAACTCGCATCATCGATGGTTGTGATCAGAGAGTAGTGTGAATTGCAGAGGAAGATCCTGGTCTTTCCAACCTTGAAATAGCATCATAGCAAACAAGATGCAAGAAAGCCTTCAAGAAATCAAGAATCATGTCTTCAACAAGTAGGTCTAAATCTTTTGGTATTCTAATTTTATATAATTCTATTTTGCAATTTCTAGCAACATTTGCAAGTAGGGATGTTCAAAATATCCAGAAAAACTGAATTGTTTTAAGAACCACATTGAATTGAACCAAAAAAACTAGTTTTTTAAAACAGTTCTTGAACTTGAACCGATTTTAACTTTTTTAAAACAACTCAGTTATGGTCCAATTTAAAACTGGTTTGTAACCGGTTCAAACCGAACCAATTACGAAGTATCTCCGTAAATCAGTTTTTCACTGCTCTTCAATCTGCACTATGAATAAGCCAACAAACAGAGACTTCCAAGTAAGAAATTTTTTAGAAGAAGAAACAGAAAGGGTATCACGATAGAGGCGCGCGATGAAGCTTCCATCGGCGTAAGCATAGTAAAAGGGGGGACAAGAGAAAGAAGAACAATCAGAGGTTTCGATGGAATCCAAGGGACAACGTGCGATTGCACAAAGATCATGGGGTGACATGGAAGCGTGAGGTGAGGAATATGCATGGGATTGGCACGAAACGGCGTGGGCTTTTGTTGTTTTGGGTTTTCCTTTGCAGAGAATGCACTCGAATGGAGCGCATGGGAACCACACGAGGTCACTGCCTGTGTCCATGTAGAGGGTTATGGTTTGTGAAGGGTGTGAGCCTATGTTGAAGGAGAAGGTGTAGTCACACATCCTGGTGAAAGTGGCAGGGAGACTTGTCATTTCGTTTTGAGAAGAGGGCTTTCCTCGAATTAAATTTCGTTGAGATGTTGAAATACTGGTTTGGGTCGAACCGGTTCTGAACCGGTTTCGAACTAATTTTGAACCAAATTCAACTGATTCATGTTAAAAAAAAGGTTCAGTTATGTGAACCGAACCAAATTAAAATGGTTTGGTGTGGTTATGTAAAAAATCCAATTCGGTTCGACCCATGCTCATCTCTATTTGCAAGAGATAAGTATTTGTATAAGTAATGTGTTTTATGTTAAGAAGGGTGCGACATAATAAACTTTTGTTATGTGTGATCTGATTGTTAAAAATCCATCCCTTTGTTGTATGCATATAGGATGTCTTATACAGTTGGTGTATAAAGTATGGTGTGAATATAATGAATCTCGACAAGGAAGGTCATACCGTGATTAATGGTGTAATGCCGTGATTTGTGATGAGAATAGAATTTTAGGGGATTAGATGTGTATTTAATATTAGATAACAGTGAAGCTACTCTTTTATCTTACGTTAATTAATGAAAGATGAGGATGAATAAGCCATAACCGTAACATTCGTATCCTTATCAGTTCAATAGGGAGTGGGCGAGATCACACATGGTTGAGTCTGGTTCAATAACTATTTCGGTCTTTGCTGGAATAAGTGTTGCAAGATGATGACTGACACGAGCTGTCGAACTCGTGCAAATTGAAAATTATTTTTTTTAATTAGAGTTCAGAAAATTTGCAGTAAAGTGGAAACCCTAAGTCGTCTCTCAAGGAAATTGTTTGGGTAAAAATCGTTTTTAAAAACAGAAAATAAAAGGGGATTTTTTATTTTAGTTTAATAATTTAAAAGGCAGAATATAAAACTTGAATTTTTATTCGTAATTAAAAATTAACCAACCTAAGGTTAGGGTTCCATGGACGTCTTTCCTCGGATAAAGAGATATCAGAATCGTGATTAATTGTCAATTGAATCAGAATCCTTATTTCCAATTGACAACCCTCTCTAAGCGATCGCTTAACATTTGATCAAATACGATGCTTTTACTCATACAATCGCAGAGTATCAGCCCGTTTGATTTAAGGTCATAGGGTCAATCAATCTAATCATCAAATCTGATGATTAATCCCTTTCCATAATCGCAATCGCGAACCTCAGATTGAATATCCACGATCGCACGATATCAATCTGAGTTTGGAAGAGAAACGAAACTGATTTAAAATAAAGCGCAGATCCTCAAGACTAATCCATGGAATCCGTTACCCTTAAGTTGATTAAAAGGTTCTTAGCCTCGCATGGCTAAGGTAAACATAATTAAAAATTAAAAAGAATAAGAACAGAAGATGAAGAAGAAGAACAAAATTGAATTGAATTGAAATTCAAAGAAAACTTGTCTGTCGTCAAAACTCCCAAAAACTGACTACCGAATGGTTTCCTAAAGTCTCCCTTAAATAGTCGTCATTCAGAACGGCTAGGGTTTACCGCTTTGGCCCATACATAAAATAAAAGCTGAATAAAATAAAATAAAACAATAAAACATGGCCTTGGGCCCTAAACACATTGGGTCCTAATGTGAATTACAAGTCCAAACGTCAAACTAAAATTCCAGCAAAAACACGTCATCTTGAGCTCAGTTTTAGACCATCTCCCCGTCCGAATTGGGCTTCATTAGCTGAAATAGCGATTGTATCCCTATCTGTTAGCTGAAAAACGTAACAAGAACAGAGTCAATAGGACATATGTAGAGTGAGATATGGTCAAAATACGAAAGTAGTGTAAATTTGGAAAATTATGACGAAAATCAATTAAACCCAATCAAAATCTAGAATTGTGATTTGACCCAAAAGACCTTTATTTAATTCAAATAAATCATAAAAATACCAACCAAGAGTAATAAATAAGTGTAACAAAATATGTGTTATCAATGACTTTGTGGGATGCTCTGCAAGATGGAGAGTTTGAGGCTGGATGTCCTGATTCGCTGGGACAAACGTGGGGGTTGCTTGTTAGGTACTTCAACGCTCAAGTTAGTATGTAAGCTATATAAGCTTTAGTTAAGATGAAATAGATGATAATATATGGGCTTCAAGCCTATGTTATATAATGGCTGATGGTCTTGATTATGCCACCTTAATATGGTGGCGATATTTAATCTCATTGGTCAGCTGAAGTGGCTCTAACAGACTATCCCGTATTCGAGATATCTATTTGTGGGCTAAGCCTTATAGATGTAGGTTGAACCAAATATTTATTCCTCATTCATTACCTATTAGGGTGGTAGTAGAGCACTGAGCTGCTAATGATATATGGCTGTAACATTCTGAGTTGTTGATGTTGTATGTCAGAATAACTGGGATGATATTGACGCGGGATGGTCGCGTTTCCTAACCTTGAAGTCTGAGTTGTTAGATCCCTTGGGCGATTCATGAACTTGTCCTTATATCTCACGTGAGATTGATGGACATCATATTGATTCATATTTAATACTAACCATAGCTCCTACGAATTTTGTTAAATGGAATGGCGTAGACTAGATGGGGTTCTCATTTTGAACTTTCATAAGGGTGCTAAGGCTGAATTGACAGGGGCGGACCGAGGGAGTGCTAGGGTAGGCGGTCGCCCCCCTCAAAATTTGAAGAAATTTTTTAACATAAGTATATTGCAAAAAATCTTCATTTTTTCTCTCCATTAATATGAAGTAGTTTTCTCCCACCGCAGAGAGTTTATAGAGTTTCTTTATATTCTCATGTTTATTTAAGATTACATCACAATGTTGGGAGTATCAGTGACCACCAATAGAGCTACATGGTTTCTCTTAGTTCAAATTCTTTTAGCTACATGGCTCTTGTTTGTTGGCACAGACCTGGTGGTAATAATTAGCATATGAAGTTAGCATTAAATTATGGGAAAAGATCTGTTTACAATTTTTTTTACAAATTACACTAAGTATGACCAGTCATACACTTTTGATTAAAGTATGACGGTCAGACATATTATAGTTTGTAGGATTTTCTAAACAAAAAGTTTGTAAATATAACATTCCTCTTAAATTATATTTAAACCTCGACTTGAAACTACCAGTTTCAAGTTTTATTATGCTTAGATGTTAGCACAAATCCTCCCATCCATGAATAAAAATAAGAAGTTTGAGAGCCTTATGAAAGAATGAACCTTATTCTTTTGATCCCTCTCCTTTTCTGATGATTCGTGACAGAGAGGGAAGTGAGGGGCAGTAGAGTTTTGGTGATTGTGCTTCTTGGCAATCTGTCTGTTCTGATTTATATTTGGCTTTTTTTTCTTGTTAGGCTAATAGTGAGTAAATAGAAAAAGAGGTTAAGAAATGAGAGGGGTCTACTTTGAATTATCTATTTAGATTATAGTAATTAGTACATATTTTTTGTGAAATCTAAACCTTTGCTCTCTTCTCTTTTTCTTTGTTTTCTTTGCATAAAAAATATTCATTTTAGGGGTTGAAAAGGTGTAATTTTTTTTTTAAATTGATAGTAGATTTTGGCGTGACATCTTCCACCTCTCTTTCTCTCTGTCTCCTTCTTTCTCTCTATAACAAGTTAAAAAAGGTATTTATGAGTTATATTTTCTAGATTGGTATTTCGGCCTCTCACATATTGTGATTGAAGAGAGGAACAAATATTTAATTTTTTCATATTTTGGCCTCTCGTATACTATGTTTGAAGAGAGAAACAAATGTTTAATTTTAACCCCCCACAAAAAAATTCCTGGGTCTGCCACTGTGAATTGACACAGCTAACATGTATAACTGGAAAATATCTGACTGTGAATTGACACAGCTAACATGTATAACTGGAAAATATCGGACTGTGTGGCAAGTAAAACTGTTACATTAAGTAATCATGCCCAGTCATCATGATTATAGACAGTAGGAAACTGTATAGTGATTAAAATTTAAATACATCATAACAAATAGGAAATTCATAAGTACTACGTGAAAGGTTGAAAGGGAAGCTGCTAAAATATGTATAAGGAAAATAATTACTATTCTTTTGGCTGAACATGGATATTACAATTATTGAAGAAGTTTTTTGTAAATTTTATAACTAATAATTTGTGAAATTATGCAGGTTTATTGGCGTAACTGTCTGGCTATATAGTATGATTGATCGAATTTCTAAAAAGTTTTTGCATATTTGTAAATATACGGTGAGGGTATTATATTTAGTATATTTAGCTAGCTTTTTGTATCAACTAAACCGAATCTCTTCACATAACATACATGAGAAATGTGTTCTTTTAAAGAAGATAATATTGTATCATTTTAAGTGAAACTTTTCATAAATTCTGATAAATAAATAGATAATTGATTAAATATTATAGTGAAACACTATAATTTCATTTAAAAGGACACAATATTATATTTTTTAAAAAGACAAATATTTTTCCCAACAGATCATTTGTATTTAGGGGATTTGATTCCTCTAAGTGTCAATATATGATTTTGAATTTCAGCAATCAAGATATGAAAAATATAGCCTGAACTATTACATTTGCCTCTAATATGCAAATATTTGGAGAAGAAAAAAGTCGTGCAATGTAAGTTGAATTATGTTCAAATATGACTATCTGTATATAATGTGAGGTGAGGTTGTACTTTTGAGTTTCTATGGACTAAGTGCGATGAAGGTGGCTGTGAATAATTCCTCCCTAATGTTTCCAGTAGAATAAGGGGGCGGTGTACCCCTATTGCCTATGCCAATGGAGATGAAGACTCCTTATAAATGATGGTCGTCAAGAGACTGAAAGAAATCTAGGATTTTTCCATAATAATCCATAATAAATGGACCCAGGATAATGAACCTGAACTCAAACAGTATATCTAGAATAAGTTAAACACACATAAATATATGGGAAATATTAGTCTCCGTTTACATGAGGTAGCTTATCTCATTTTCATTTCCGCACCTCACTTTTTTTTTCTTTTTCTTTTTTCTTGTAATGATGGGACCCACCTAATTTCTCTCTATAATATAAAATACCTATCTTATGTAAAAGAAGATTAATAAAACCCTATATATATATATATATATATATATATATATATATATATATATATATATATATATATATATATATCCGGAAGTGTGAGGAGGGAAATGAAGTAAACTAGAGCAGAAATGGAAAGCAGGAAAGTAGACAGACTACTATATGAAATAAATGACTGAAATTAAAATGCAGAAATTAAAAACATAAAATAAATTTAAGGTGAACGCTGGGTAATTCCACTAGCGTGAGGGGATGAGAAGAGAAGAATTGATTTTACATCAGCAGATATAAAAACATATTTTATTCAAACATAAGGAAATATAACGATTACAGATACAGATTGAAAGAGAAAACAGAGAAGAAGAGAAAACTCAGAAGTACCTCGCAGTCTCTCTCTAGACTATCTCTCTAAACTCAGCTAATGAAAAGGATGCCTTCAACATACTGAAGCAACCCTTTAAATAGATTGAAAAATCACTATTGCTACAGTACAAGTTACATGACCGGTACTGTTTGAACAGTGTAGGTTAAGTGAACAGTAACTGACTCGTGATGCTACAGTTTCTGCCGACACTTTGATTACATCATTGTATGCGTCACCTTCTGCTGACATCATGCTCATGTCATTTTGCCATCAGCGTCACTACAGTGGTTTTCTTCAACAGTCTTCTGCTAAGTTGATTCCAAAACAATCATCCTCATTTTGGTAGAAGTCTTCTACTGAAGAAGAGATAGATGGAGATGAAGAACCTGTCTTCTGTTTAGAGCTTTCAGCTTCTTCTTGGAGTAATTGAAGAATACCTTGCAAATTCTTTGCAAAGTTTTCTTTGCTGGTTGATGCTGCTAATGCTGCTGTGATTTGAGCCTTTTGATTCAAGAAAAGGGAGGTTTCTGGATCAGCTGGCTTGATGTTTTTTGGATGCTTTTTAAACCAGAGCTTGACATTTTCTGGGTAAGCTCTTGAAGCATCAAATTCTATCCACCATTTAACAAAAGCTTGTCTCCTGAGTAATGGTAGTTTGATGCCTGTTTTCTCGCCGTAATTGTACTGCCATGAAAATATCCATGCCAGAGAGAACTTTGAGAAAAAATGCAGATCTATTGGAAAGGGATCTGCTAGATTGTCGAATTTTTTGGAAAAGATTGTCATTCCTTCAAAGACTTGTGGAGGAAGGATATCAAGGATTGGTCCAAAATAATCCCACCATTTATTAAACCATTGCGGGAAATTATATTGGATATTTTGTTTAAAGTAAATTAACCATGAATGTTTGTTTTCTTTATTTTGCATGAAGAAGACATTGGTCCAGGCTAATTCATAGTCCCAATAATTATATCCGATTGGATCATAAGGCTGGGAAAATTTGGTTATTTTATTTGGATTTCCATATTCTGCTGGGGTGATTACCTTGAGAATCTGGATGGTTGAATGAGTAATAAACTCAGGGTCTTTTGGACTCTTATAGTGTTTGATGGAAATAGAGTTTGAATCAAGTAGAATAAACTCATAAAAATTTTGGGTTTTAGTTGGAGAATGTGGTTTGAAATGAAATTGTCGTCCTTTGAAGTCTTTGGGGAAGATCTTCATAGGAACCTTGGTTGGTTTATTATCCCAGTAGGATGGTTCCATTTGGATTACGTCTAGAAACTTGTTCTTTGAGACATATGGTGTTTGAGGTTTTGGTTTCTGGGTAGAAATAGGTTTGGGTTGGATTTCTAGGGCCCTGTTTGGACGGTTAGAGATCTGCTTGATTTTTAGATTATCAATCAAAACAGAAAGACTTTCTTCCTGTTCATCTTCTGAAGCTATTTCAGCCCAGGTTTTCTTTGGTAGATGGGTCAAACCTTGGTCTTGGAAGGCTTGAAGTGTTTGGATTGTCATTGCATAGTCTGCTTTGGATTGTTTAGAAGAGGAAGTATCCTCAACTCTTTGGGTAGATGACCCAGTTTGGGGTTGGGTAGATGACCCAGATTGTTGTTGGGCTGGAGACCCAGTTTTTTCTAATTTTTTAGCTAACCCAGCCAGGATTAGCTTTCCTTTCCTCTCTTTAGAAGAGGTTGATTTTACCGATTTCGGCATGACAGGACACTGTTTATCTTCCCTGCAGAAATTCACGAGTGAGATAATCAGGGATAGAGTTTGAGGTGCCTTTGAGATATTCAATTTCAAAATCAAAAACACTTAAGATTGCTTGCCATCTAGCAAAAATTTGTTTAGATGCTAGATTCTTTACGTCTTTTTGTAAAATGTCTTTTGCAGATTTGCAATCAACACGGATTAAAAACTTTTGATTTAATAAATCAGATTGAAATTTTGAAATACATAAAACAATTGCTAAAACTTCTTTTTTGACAGTGGAATACTTTTGCTGTGCTGAATTCCAATGTTTTGAAGTGTATGCAATGATATGCTCTTTGTCTGAGACTCTGTTTAAGAATGCCACCATAACCTATGTCAGAGGCATCAGTTTCAACAATTTTGAAAGCCTGAGGATTGGGAAGATAAAGACAAAGAAGTTCCTTTACCTTAGCTTTGACCTGTTTGACTACGTCAGTATGAACATCAGTCCAAGGAGGAGGGTCTTTCTTAAGACGATTATGGAGAGGATTGATTAGATTATTAAGCTGAGGAAAGAATTCAGCTACATAATTTAAACAACCAAGAAATCTTTGTAATTGAGTTTTATCAATAATTTGATTGGGAAATTTGTCAGCAAATTCAATAGCTCTACAAATTGGAGTAATAGTCCCTTGATAAATAGTATGACCGAGGAACCTGATTTTTGTTTGAAAAAGATTGATCTTTGATTTAGAAGGAGCTAAACCACTTTTCTTAATTACATCTACAAAAATATGAAGATGTTTAAAATGTTGATCAATAGATTGAGAAAAAACAAGAACATCATCAATGTAGACGATAGTGAAAGTTAAGTATGGATTGAAGATATCATTCATGATTCTCTGAAATTCAGAGGGAGCATTCTTCAGTCCAAAAGGCATTACCTTCCATTCGTATTGACCAAACGGAACAGTAAAAGCTGTCTTGTAACATTCCTTGTCATTGAGCTGGATTTGCCAAAACCCAGATTTCATGTCAAATTTAGAAAAGATTTTTGTTGAATACAGACGATTGAGAAGATCTTTCTTATTTGGAATCGGATACTGAATCCATTGAAGAGCTTGATTAAGAAGTTTGTAATTGGTAACTAACCGTGGAGTTCCACGCTCAATTTCAGATTGTTTATTGACATAGAAGGCAGAACAAGACCAAGGACTCTTGCTTTTCCTGATGAGACCTTTAGCAAGGATATCAGCAATTTCTTTTTGACAAAAGGCAAGAAGTTCACCACTCATTTGAATTGGACGAGCTTTGGTTGGGATTTGCCTTTCATTAAAATCCTTTTCATAGGGAAGATCTACGATATGTTTTTTCCTTTGCCAAAAAGCATTCGGAAGATCAGAACAGATTGTATTTTGGATTTGTTCAAGCAAAACTTTGATCTTTTGTTGAACTTCAGGCTGCTTTAACTGATTTTCAATATTCTTAAAAGAAATTTCTTCTTTAAGGAAATTGATTTGTTTTTGTTTGTAATGGATAAAATTCAAATCTCTTATGATGGGTTTCTTAAGAAATTTAAAAACAATAGGTTTGTCCAAATGATAAGTAATTATACCCTCATATGTGATAGTTAGAGGAAAAAGAGATTTGATGAACGGAGTTCCAAGAATAACTCCATTTTTGAGGTTTTTAACAAGGAGAAACGGTGTTTCAACTTTTAAATTATCATTTTCAATGATTGCTTTAGGAAGTTTATAATTAACCTGAAGTTTTGAACCACTAGCAGTACTAAGCCATCCAGAAGTCTTTTCAAAATATTTAGTAGGAATTAGACCTTCTTGAATGCAGTTTGAATCTGCCCCTGTGTCAAACAGAGCTTCAATTTCAAGGTCAAAGTTACCTACATTGAGTTTGATTGGGATATAGAATTTTTGAATTGTTAATTGATTAATTAATCCTAAAAATTCTTCGTCTTTAAGATTTTTATCTTCATCTGGTTTAGACAGAGTATTTTCCATACTCGTTCCTGTTGATTCTTCATCTTGTAATTGAAGAAGGATGTTCTGATGAGTTTGTTGTTGTTCTTTGATTTGTTTAACTTCAGTTTTGAGAATATTGATATCATACTGAAGATCTTGGACAGTTATAGGTTTGACAGTAATACTCTTTTCTAGTTTTTTAAGAGTATCTTTAAGATTAAACTTATTAGGAACCAACAACTCTTTAGATTTAGAAGAACTGGTTTCCAAGGATGATTTTAATTTTGCTAAGTAAGCTTTCTTTTCATGGGGATCACTGATTGAATCTATAACTTCAAACAAAAGATCTTGTTCTTTAGTTAGGAGATTAATTTCTTGCGAGGATTGTGAGTCCTCACTAGAAGATAAATCATCTTCATGAATTTGATTTAAGTCTTCTGAGGATTCTTTTCCAGATTCTTCATCAGAGGATTGGATTAGAAGATTATTGATTTGTTCTTCAATAGATGGATCAAGGTTTAGGTTATTTAGTTTTTTCTTAAGCCTACAATATTTACTAATATGTCCAGGTTTACCACAGCTGTAGCAAATAGTTGGCTTAATAGGTTTGGATGTATTTTGTGATTTATTTGTTTCAGTATTTGGCTTAGGATTTTCATTTTTAAACCTTTTATTGTAATTGGGTTTCGTACGAAAATTCCTAAAAGTTTTAACCTGTTTTTGTTCCTGTTTTTTATGTTTTTTAGGTTTTGTAGTACAAGGCAGACCAAATTGTTCACAAAATGATCCTAGATCTTTACGATTTTGAGTTTTTTCTTTTGCAAGTTGACGTTGGATTTTATCATCTTGACAGATTTTTAAAGCTACCTTTTGGATATAAGCAACTAATTGTCCATAACTTAATTGCTCATAGGGATATCTCCAGTTAGAGATTGATGACGGATTTTATCCCTAACTTTGTCTCCTAAAGATTTTGGAAGACCAGCTAAGAATTTTTTTTTCCAGAAAGGTTGTTGACTATCATCTCGAGTGTAAACCCTAGTTAGGAAGGTATCTTTATACCAGCGAAAGTCACCTG
>NW_026897712.1:0-11044 GCF_033153095.1 Gastrolobium bilobum | reverse complement strand
TATAAAACTTACTTATTTTCGATATAGTGAACAAAATATGTATGTTTGAATTTCTGTTCACACTAGAGGATTCTTTCCGTTTTAATGTAAAAAAAACTTTTTATAAAACTTACTTATTTTCGATATAGAGAACAAAATATGTATGTTTGAATTTCTTGTTCACACTAGAGGATTCTTTCCGTTTTAATGTAAAAAAAACTTTTGAAAATTAGCTGAGGTGTCGCATTCTCCTTAAATCTCAGCTTTCTGTTCACGCTAGAGGATATCTATAAAACTTACTTATTTTCGATATAGTGAACAAAATATGTATGTTTGAATTTCTGTTCACACTAGAGGATTCTTTCCGTTTTAATGTAAAAAAAACTTTTGAAAATTAGCTGAGGTGTCGCATTCTCCTTAAATCTCAGCTTTCTGTTCACGCTAGAGGATGTCTTGAAAACTTACTTCTTTTCGATATAGTGAACAAAATATGTATGTTTGAATTTCTGTTAACACTAGAGGATTCTTTCCGTTTTAATGTAAAAAAAACAATTTGAAAATTAGCTGAGGTGTCGCATTCTCCTTAAATCTCAGCTTTCTGTTCACACTAGAGGATGTCTATAAAACTTACTTCTTTTCGATATAGTGAACAAAATATGTATGTTTGAATTTCTGTTCACACTAGAGGATTCTTTCCGTTTTAATGTAAAAAAAACTTTTGAAAATTAGCTGAGGTGTCGCATTCTCCTTAAATCTCAGCTTTCTGTTCACGCTAGAGGATGTCTATAAAACTTACTTATTTTCGATATAGTGAACAAAATATGTATGTTTGAATTTCTGTTCACACTAGAGGATTCTTTCCGTTTTAATGTAAAAAAAACTTTTGAAAATTAGCTGAGGTGTCGCATTCTCCTTAAATCTCAGCTTTCTGTTCACGCTAGAGGATGTCTATAAAACTTACTTCATTTCGATATAGTGAACAAAATATGTATGTTTGAATTTCTGTTCACGCTAGAGGATTCTTTCCGTTTTAATGTAAAAAAAAACTTTTGAAAATTAGCTGAGGTGTCGCATTCTACTTAAATCTCAGCTTTCTGTTCACGCTATAGGATGTCTTGAAAACTTACTTCTTTTCCATGCAGTGAACAAAATATGTATATTTGAATTTCTGTTCACACTAGAGGATTCTTTCCGTTTTAATGTAAAAAAAACTTTTGAAAATTAGCTGAGGTGTCGCATTCTCCTTAAATCTCAGCTTTCTGTTCACACTAGAGGATGTCTATAAAACTTACTTATTTTCGATATAGTGAACAAAATATGTATGTTTGAATTTCTGTTCACACTAGAGGATTCTTTCCGTTTTAATGTAAAAAAAACTTTTGAAAATTAGCTGAGGTGTCGCATTCTCCTTAAATCTCAGCTTTCTGTTCACGCTAGAGGATGTCTATAAAACTTACTTATTTTCGATATAGTGAACAAAATATGTATGTTTGAATTTCTGTTCACACTAGAGGATTCTTTCCGTTTTAATGTAAAAAAAAACTTTTGAAAATTAGCTAAGGTGTCGCATTCTCCTTAAATCTCAGCTTTCTGTTCACGCTAGAGGATGTCTTGAAAACTTACTTATTTTCGATATAGTGAACAAAATATGTATGTTCGAATTTCTGTTCACACTAGAGGATTCTTTCCGTTTTAATGTCAAAAAAACTTTTGAAAATTAGCTGAGGTGTCGCATTCTCCTTAAATCTCAGCTTTCTGTTCACACTAGAGGATGTCTTGAAAACTTACTTCTTTTCCATGCAGTGAAAAAAATATGTATGTTTGAATTTCTGTTCACACTAGAGGATTCTTTTCGTTTTAATGTAAAAAAAACTTTTGAAAATTAGCTGAGGTGTCGCATTCTACTTAAATCTCAGCTTTCTGTTCACGCTAGAGGATTCTTTCCGTTTTAATGTAAAAAAAAACTTTTGAAAATTAGCTGAGGTGTCGCATTCTACTTAAATCTCAGCTTTCTGTTCACGCTAGAGGATGTCTTGAAAACTTACTTCTTTTCCATGCAGTGAACAAAATATGTATATTTGAATTTCTGTTCACACTAGAGGATTCTTTCCGTTTTAATGTAAAAAAAACTTTTGAAAATTAGCTGAGGTGTCGCATTCTCCTTAAATCTCAGCTTTCTGTTCACACTAGAGGATGTCTATAAAACTTACTTATTTTCGATATAGTGAACAAAATATGTATGTTTGAATTTCTGTTCACACTAGAGGATTCTTTCCGTTTTAATGTAAAAAAAACTTTTGAAAATTAGCTGAGGTGTCGCATTCTCCTTAAATCTCAGCTTTCTGTTCACGCTAGAGGATTCTTTCCGTTTTAATGTAAAAAAAAACTTTTGAAAATTAGCTGAGGTGTCGCATTCTACTTAAATCTCAGCTTTCTGTTCACGCTATAGGATGTCTTGAAAACTTACTTCTTTTCCATGCAGTGAACAAAATATGTATATTTGAATTTCTGTTCACACTAGAGGATTCTTTCTGTTTTAATGTAAAAAAAACTTTTGAAAATTAGCTGAGGTGTCGCATTCTTATTAAATCTCAGCTTTCTGTTCACACTAGAGATGTCTATAAAACTTACTTATTTTCGATATAGTGAACAAAATATGTATGTTTGAATTTCTGTTCACACTAGAGGATTCTTTCCGTTTTAATGTAAAAAAAACTTTTGAAAATTAGCTGAGGTGTCGCATTCTCCTTAAATCTCAGCTTTCTGTTCACGCTAGAGGATGTCTATAAAACTTACTTATTTTTGATATAGTGAACAAAATATGTATGTTTGAATTTCTGTTCACACTAGAGGATTCTTTCCGTTTTAATGTAAAAAAAAACTTTTGAAAATTAGCTAAGGTGTCGCATTCTCCTTAAATCTCAGCTTTCTGTTCACGCTAGAGGATGTCTTGAAAACTTACTTATTTTCGATATAGTGAACAAAATATGTATGTTCGAATTTCTGTTCACACTAGAGGATTCTTTCCGTTTTAATGTCAAAAAAACTTTTGAAAATTAGCTGAGGTGTCGCATTCTCCTTAAATCTCTGCTTTCTGTTCACACTAGAGGATGTCTTGAAAACTTACTTCTTTTCCATGCAGTGAAAAAAATATGTATGTTTGAATTTCTGTTCACACTAGAGGATTCTTTTCGTTTTAATGTAAAAAAAACTTTTGAAAATTAGCTGAGGTGTCGCATTCTACTTAAATCTCAGCTTTCTGTTCACGCTAGAGGATTCTTTCCGTTTTAATGTAAAAAAAAACTTTTGAAAATTAGCTGAGGTGTCGCATTCTACTTAAATCTCAGCTTTCTGTTCACGCTAGAGGATGTCTTGAAAACTTACTTCTTTTCCATGCAGTGAACAAAATATGTATATTTGAATTTCTGTTCACACTAGAGGATTCTTTCCGTTTTAATGTAAAAAAAACTTTTGAAAATTAGCTGAGGTGTCGCATTCTCCTTAAATCTCAGCTTTCTGTTCACACTAGAGGATGTCTATAAAACTTACTTATTTTCGATATAGTGAACAAAATATGTATGTTTGAATTTCTGTTCACACTAGAGGATTCTTTCCGTTTTAATGTAAAAAAAACTTTTGAAAATTAGCTGAGGTGTCGCATTCTCCTTAAATCTCAGCTTTCTGTTCACGCTAGAGGATTCTTTCCGTTTTAATGTAAAAAAAAACTTTTGAAAATTAGCTGAGGTGTCGCATTCTACTTAAATCTCAGCTTTCTGTTCACGCTATAGGATGTCTTGAAAACTTACTTCTTTTCCATGCAGTGAACAAAATATGTATATTTGAATTTCTGTTCACACTAGAGGATTCTTTCCGTTTTAATGTAAAAAAAACTTTTGAAAATTAGCTGAGGTGTCGCATTCTCCTTAAATCTCAGCTTTCTGTTCACACTAGAGGATGTCTATAAAACTTACTTATTTTCGATATAGTGAACAAAATATGTATGTTTGAATTTCTGTTCACACTAGAGGATTCTTTCCGTTTTAATGTAAAAAAAACTTTTGAAAATTAGCTGAGGTGTCGCATTCTCCTTAAATCTCAGCTTTCTGTTCACGCTAGAGGATGTCTATAAAACTTACTTATTTTCGATATAGTGAACAAAATATGTATGTTTGAATTTCTGTTCACACTAGAGGATTCTTTCCGTTTTAATGTAAAAAAAAACTTTTGAAAATTAGCTAAGGTGTCGCATTCTCCTTAAATCTCAGCTTTCTGTTCACGCTAGAGGATGTCTTGAAAACTTACTTATTTTCGATATAGTGAACAAAATATGTATGTTCGAATTTCTGTTCACACTAGAGGATTCTTTCCGTTTTAATGTCAAAAAAACTTTTGAAAATTAGCTGAGGTGTCGCATTCTCCTTAAATCTCAGCTTTCTGTTCACACTAGAGGATGTCTTGAAAACTTACTTCTTTTCCATGCAGTGAAAAAAATATGTATGTTTGAATTTCTGTTCACACTAGAGGATTCTTTTCGTTTTAATGTAAAAAAAACTTTTGAAAATTAGCTGAGGTGTCGCATTCTACTTAAATCTCAGCTTTCTGTTCACGCTAGAGGATTCTTTCCGTTTTAATGTAAAAAAAAACTTTTGAAAATTAGCTGAGGTGTCGCATTCTACTTAAATCTCAGCTTTCTGTTCACGCTAGAGGATGTCTTGAAAACTTACTTCTTTTCCATGCAGTGAACAAAATATGTATATTTGAATTTCTGTTCACACTAGAGGATTCTTTCCGTTTTAATGTAAAAAAAACTTTTGAAAATTAGCTGAGGTGTCGCATTCTACCTCAGCTTTCTGTTCACACTAGAGGATTCTTTCCGTTTTAATGTAAAAAAAAACTTTTGAAAATTAGCTGAGGTGTCGCATTCTCCTTAAATCTCAGCTTTCTGTTCACGCTAGAGGATGTCTATAAAACTTACTTATTTTCGATATAGTGAACAAAATATGTATGTTTGAATTTCTGTTCACACTAGAGGATTCTTTCCGTTTTAATGTAAAAAAAACTTTTGAAAATTAGCTGAGGTGTCGCATTCTCCTTAAATCTCAGCTTTCTGTTCACGCTAGAGGATGTCTTGAAAACTTACTTATTTTCGATATAGTGAACAAAATATGTATGTTCGAATTTCTGTTCACACTAGAGGATTCTTTCCGTTTTAATGTCAAAAAAACTTTTGAAAATTAGCTGAGGTGTCGCATTCTCCTTAAATCTCAGCTTTCTGTTCACACTAGAGGATGTCTTGAAAACTTACTTCTTTTCCATGCAGTGAAAAAAATATGTATGTTTGAATTTCTGTTCACACTAGAGGATTCTTTTCGTTTTAATGTAAAAAAAACTTTTGAAAATTAGCTGAGGTGTCGCATTCTACTTAAATCTCAGCTTTCTGTTCACGCTAGAGGATTCTTTCCGTTTTAATGTAAAAAAAAACTTTTGAAAATTAGCTGAGGTGTCGCATTCTACTTAAATCTCAGCTTTCTGTTCACGCTAGAGGATGTCTTGAAAACTTACTTCTTTTCCATGCAGTGAACAAAATATGTATATTTGAATTTCTGTTCACACTAGAGGATTCTTTCCGTTTTAATGTAAAAAAAACTTTTGAAAATTAGCTGAGGTGTCGCATTCTCCTTAAATCTCAGCTTTCTGTTCACACTAGAGGATGTCTATAAAACTTACTTATTTTCGATATAGTGAACAAAATATGTATGTTTGAATTTCTGTTCACACTAGAGGATTCTTTCCGTTTTAATGTAAAAAAAACTTTTGAAAATTAGCTGAGGTGTCGCATTCTCCTTAAATCTCAGCTTTCTGTTCACGCTAGAGGATGTCTTGAAAACTTACTTATTTTCGATATAGTGAACAAAATATGTATGTTTGAATTTCTGTTCACACTAGAGGATTCTTTCCGTTTTAATGTAAAAAAAACTTTTGAAAATTAGCTGAGGTGTCGCATTCTCCTTAAATCTCAGCTTCCTGTTCACGCTAGAGGATGTCTTGAAAACTTACTTATTTTCGATATAGTGAACAAAATATGTATGTTCGAATTTCTGTTCACACTAGAGGATTCTTTCCGTTTTAATGTAAAAAAAACTTTTCAAAATTAGCTGAGGTGTCAATTCTCCTTAAATCTCAGCTTTCTGTTCACGCTAGAGGATGTCTTGAAAACTTACTTCTTTTCCATGTAGTGAACAAAATATGTATGTTTGAATTTCTGTTCACACTAGAGGATTCTTTCCGTTTTAATGTAAATTTTTTTTTGAGAATTAGCTGAGGTGTCGCATTCTCCTTAAATCTCAGCTTTCTGTTCACACTAGAGGATGTCTTGAAAACTTACTTCTTTTCCTAGTAGTGAACAAAATATGTATGTTTGAATTTCTGTTCACACTAGAGGATTCTTTCCGTTTTAATGTAAAAAAAACTTTTGAAAATTAGCTGAGGTGTCGCATTCTCCTTAAATCTCAGCTTTCTGTTCACGCTAGAGGATGTCTTGAAAACTTACTTATTTTCGATATAGTGAACAAAATATGTATGTTTGAATTTCTGTTCACACTAGAGGATTCTTTCCATTTTAATGTAAAAAAAACTTTTGAAAGTTAGCTAAGGTGTCGCATTCTACTTAAATCTCAGCTTTCTGTTCACGTTAGAGGATGTCTTGAAAACTTACTTCTTTTCCATGCAGTGAACAAAATATGTATGTTTGAATTTCTGTTCACACTAGAGGATTCTTTCCGTTTTAATGTAAAAAAAACTTTTGAAAATTAGCTGAGGTGTCGCATTCTCCTTAAATCTCAGCTTTCTGTTCGCGCTAGAGGATGTCTTGAAAACTTACTTATTTTCGATATAGTGAACAAAATATGTATGTTTGAATTTTTGTTCACACCAGAGGATTCTTTCCGGTTTAATGTAAAAAAAACTTTTGAAAATTAGCTGAGGTGTCGCATTCTCCTTAAATCTCATCTTTCTGTTCACACCAGAGGATGTCTTGAAAACTTACTTCTTTTCCATGCAGTGAACAAAATATGTATGTTTGAATTTCTGTTCACACTAGAGGATTCTTTCCATTTTAATGAAAAAAAAAACTTTTGAAAATTAGCTGAGGTGTCGCATTCTCCTTAAATCTCAGCTTTCTGTTCACACCAGAGGATGTCTTGAAAACTTACTTCTTTTCCATGCAGTGAACAAAATATGTATGTTTGAATTTCTGTTCACACTAGAGGATTCTTTCCGTTTTAATGTAAAAAAAACTTTTGAAAATTAGCTGAGGTGTCGCATTCTCCTTAAATCTCAGCTTTCTGTTCACGCTAGAGGATGTCTTGAAAACTTACTTCTTTTCCATGTAGTGAACAAAATATGTATGTTTGAATTTCTGTTCACACTAGAGGATTCTTTCCTTTTTAATGTAAATTTTTTTTTGAGAATTAGCTGAGGTGTCGCATTCTCCTTAAATCTCTGCTTTCTGTTCACACTAGAGGATGTCTTGAAAACTTACTTCTTTTCCTAGTAGTGAACAAAATATGTATGTTTGAATTTCTGTTCACACTAGAGGATTCTTTCCGGTTTAATGTAAAAAAAACTTTTGAAAATTAGCTGAGGTGTCGCATTCTCCTTAAATCTCAGCTTTCTGTTCACGCTAGAGGATGTCTTGAAAACTTACTTATTTTCGATATAGTGAACAAAATATGCATGTTTGAATTTCTGTTCACACAAGAGGATTCTTTCCGTTTTAATGTAAAAAAAAACTTTTGAAAATTAGCTGAGGTGTCGCATTCTCCTTAAATCTCAGCTTTCTGTTCACGCTAGAGGATGTCTTGAAAACTTACTTATTTTCGATATAGTGAACAAAATATGTATGTTCGAATTTCTGTTCACCCTAGAGGATTCTTTCCGTTTTAATGTCAAAAAAACTTTTGAAAATTAGCTGAGGTGTCGCATTCTCCTTAAATCTCAGCTTTCTGTTCACACTAGAGGATGTCTTGAAAACTTACTTCTTTTCCATGCAGTGAAAAAAATATGTATGTTTGAATTTCTGTTCACACTAGAGGATTCTTTTCGTTTTAATGTAAAAAAAACTTTTGAAAATTAGCTGAGGTGTCGCATTCTACTTAAATCTCAGCTTTCTGTTCACGCTAGAGGATTCTTTCCGTTTTAATGTAAAAAAAAACTTTTGAAAATTAGCTGAGGTGTCGCATTCTACTTAAATCTCAGCTTTCTGTTCACGCTAGAGGATGTCTTGAAAACTTACTTCTTTTCCATGCAGTGAACAAAATATGTATATTTGAATTTCTGTTCACACTAGAGGATTCTTTCCGTTTTAATGTAAAAAAAACTTTTGAAAATTAGCTGAGGTGTCGCATTCTCCTTAAATCTCAGCTTTCTGTTCACACTAGAGGATGTCTATAAAACTTACTTATTTTCGATATAGTGAACAAAATATGTATGTTTGAATTTCTGTTCACACTAGAGGATTCTTTCCGTTTTAATGTAAAAAAAACTTTTGAAAATTAGCTGAGGTGTCGCATTCTCCTTAAATCTCAGCTTTCTGTTCACACTAGAGGATGTCTATAAAACTTACTTATTTTCGATATAGTGAACAAAATATGTATGTTTGAATTTCTGTTCACACTAGAGGATTCTTTCCGTTTTAATGTAAAAAAAACTTTTGAAAATTAGCTGAGGTGTCGCATTCTCCTTAAATCTCAACTTTCTGTTCACACTAGAGGATGTCTTGAAAACTTACTTCTTTTCCATGTAGTGAACAAAATATGTATGTTTGAATTTCTGTTCACACTAGAGGATTCTTTCCGTTTTAATGTAAAAAAAACTTTTGAAAATTAGCTGAGGTGTCGCATTCTCCTTAAATCTCAGCTTTCTGTTCACGCTAGAGGATGTCTATAAACTTACTTATTTTCGATATAGTGAACAAAATATGTATGTTTGAATTTCTGTTCACACTAGAGGATTCTTTCCGTTTTAATGTAAAAAAAACTTTTGAAAATTAGCGGAGGTGTCGCATTCTCCTTAAATCTCAGCTTTCTGTTCACGCTAGAGGATGTCTTGAAAACTTACTTATTTTCGATATAGTGAACAAAATATGTATGTTTGAATTTCTGTTCACACTAGAGGATTCTTTCCGTTTTAATGTAAAAAAAACTTTTGAAAATTAGCGGAGGTGTCGCATTCTCCGTAAATCTCAGCTTTCTGTTCACGCTAGAGGATGTCTTGAAAACTTACTTATTTTCGATATAGTGAACAAAATATGTATGTTTGAATTTCTGTTCACACTAGAGGATTCTTTCCGTTTTAATGTAAAAAAAACTTTTGAAAATTAGCTGAGGTGTCGCATTCTCCTTAAATCTCAGCTTTCTGTTCACGCTAGAGGATGTCTTGAAAACTTACTTATTTTTGATATAGTGAACAAAATATGTATGTTTGAATTTCTGTTTACACTAGAGGATTCTTTCTGTTTTAATGTAAAAAAAACTTTTCAAAATTAGCTGAGGTGTCAATTCTCCTTAAATCTCAGCTTTCTGTTCACGCTAGAGGATGTCTTGAAAACTTACTTCTTTTCCATGTAGTGAACAAAATATGTATGTTTGAATTTCTGTTCACACTAGAGGATTCTTTCCGTTTTAATGAAAAAAAAACTTTTGAAAATTAGCTAAGGTGTCGCATTCTACTTAAACCTCAGCTTTCTGTTCACACCAGAGGATATCTTGAAAACTTACTTCTTTTCCATGCAGTGAACAAAATATGTATGTTTGAATTTCTGTTCACACTAGAGGATTCTTTCCGTTTTAATGTAAAAAAAAACTTTTGAAAATTAGCTGAGGTGTCGCATTCTCCTTAAATCTCAGCTTTCTGTTCACACTAGAGGATGTCTTGAAAACTTACTTCTTTTCCATGCAGTGAACAAAATATGTATGTTTGAATTTTTGTTCACACTAGAGGATTCTTTCCGGTTTAATGTAAAAAAAACTTTTGAAAATTAGCTGAGGTGTCGCATTCTCCTTAAATCTCATCTTTCTGTTCACACTAGAGGATGTCTTGAAAACTTACTTCTTTTCCATGCAGTGAACAAAAGATGTATGTTTGAATTTCTGTTCACACTAGAGGATTCTTTCCATTTTAATGAAAAAAAAAACTTTTGAAAATTAGCTAAGGTGTCGCATTCTACTTAAATCTCAGCTTTCTGTTCACACCAGAGGATGTCTTGAAAACTTACTTCTTTTCCATGCAGTGAACAAAATATGTATGTTTGAATTTCTGTTCACACTAGAGGATTCTTTCCGTTTTAATGTAAAAAAAACTTTTCAAAATTAGCTGAGGTGTCAATTCTCCTTAAATCTCAGCTTTCTGTTCACGCTAGAGGATGTCTTGAAAACTTACTTCTTTTCCATGTAGTGAACAAAATATGTATGTTTGAATTTCTGTTCACACTAGAGGATTCTTTCCGTTTTAATGAAAAAAAAACTTTTGAAAATTAGCTAAGGTGTCGCATTCTACTTAAATCTCAGCTTTCTGTTCACACTAGAGGATGTCTTGAAAACTTACTTCTTTTCCATGCAGTGAACAAAATATGTATGTTTGAATTTCTGTTCACACTAGAGGATTCTTTCCGTTTTAATGTAAAAAAAAACTTTTGAAAATTAGCTGAGGTGTCGCATTCTCCTTAAATCTCAGCTTTCTGTTCACACTAGAGGATGTCTTGAAAACTTACTTCTTTTCCATGCAGTGAACAAAATATGTATGTTTGAATTTTTGTTCACACTAGAGGATTCTTTCCGGTTTAATGTAAAAAAAACTTTTGAAAATTAGCTGAGGTGTCGCATTCTCCTTAAATCTCATCTTTCTGTTCACACCAGAGGATGTCTTGAAAACTTCTTCTTTTCCATGCAGTGAACAAAAGATGTATGTTTGAATTTCTGTTCACACTAGAGGATTCTTTCCATTTTAATGAAAAAAAAACTTTTGAAAATTAGCTAAGGTGTCGCATTCTACTTAAATCTCAGCTTTC